>NW_015160877.1:50532-64005 GCF_001447785.1 Gekko japonicus
AGGCAGGGGCATCATTTTCCTCCTCAAACCTCAAGATCAGGCTCCCCAGCGTGGTGCCCATGGGCTTGGGGACCCCTGCTCAAGATCATCGCAGCGGAGACTGTGCTTCATCGCTACCAGATCCAGGTGCCTTTCCAGAGCAATACTAGGGTTGCCAGCTAATTGCTGGCAGCCAATTGCTGGCAACTGCAACCGGCCGATGGGCGGCGGGGGGGGGGGGTACAACGAAACAGGGGGAAACGGCACCATGATGGTAGCGCAATGTCACTTCTGGTGAAGACTGGTAGTGACACCATGTCACTGGCAATGCTCCCTCTAAGCTGTGGAGTCTTGTGAGCAAAAATTCTACTTTGTGAGCTACTGGCATTAAAGTTGTGAGCGAGCGATTTGGCTGCTGCATCAATTAGTCTGCTCTGGAGCCATCCTTCCTGAGCAAAGACAAAAATGTATGAGCTGGAGGCAAAAAAATCGTGAGCTAGCTCACACTAACTCAGCTTAGAGGGAACACTGGTCACTGGCACGACGTCAAGGCATAGAGTTCCCCCCCCAAATCCTAGAACCTTGCCTCATCATCATGCTGGCAATATGATGTCACTTCTGAGTATTTGCTGGAAGTGGCTTGTGGAGGGGAGGCCAGGAGGGAGGGGGCGGAGGCCAGGCAGTGTATAAAAGACAGCAGGCTTGGATGGTCGAGGAGGAGGAGAACGGCTGGTGGCAAGACAGGAGAAAGAGAGGGGGGGGACAGGTGATATAACCACCCCCTTTTCGTTGTTCTGAGACCTCCACCTGCAACACTTATACCTGCCATGAGTCCATCTCTCCTGGCAGCAATGGTGAGTGGGGGTGGGCCCTTGGGACCCGAGTCCAAGGGCCACAGTGGCATCATGGTGCCATTTAAGAAAAATTCCTCCTGCTGGCCCTGAGCAGGCCATTGGGCAACGAAACAGGAAAGTGGGAGGTTTCCCTAAGCAGCTCCTTCCCAATGGAATTCCTTTCCCAAGGAGACTCATCTGGGCAGCTCATTCCTGGTGGTTTTACCGGAGGTGCCGATGATATTCAGTATGCCCAGCATGTGCTGTATCACCGAATCAGGTCACCTCCTTCAGGGGTGTCGAACTCACTGGAAATGTGTTGTTTAAAGTTTAAAAAAATCTTTGTGTTTGTCTGTGTCCTTTATAAAGTTTATATCTCCGCTACCTGGCATTACCTTCTATGACACACATGGGCCGGCCCAACAAGGTCTCATTTATGTCAGATCCGGCCCTCATAACGAATGAGTTCGACACCCCTCATTTAGAGCATACAGGCCGTAAGGTTAACAAAGGCAATGAGACCAGAACTAGATGTCCAGATGGGCAGGATCCTTGTCCCTTTGAAACTCATGCAGAAGAGCAAATTCATGAAGTGGCGGGGGGGACCATTTTTCCTCATCATAACAGGCTTCTGTTTATTTTCTACCAAACTGTTGAAGACACCCTTTTTGGCATCTGGTCGTCCAACTAGCAGCTCCATGCGCCATGCTTCCTTATACTTACAAGGATGGCAGTGCACACAAACTGGATTTGTGCAAAAGGGGCAGTGTTGTAACAATGATTTGGGTGTGAGAAGAGCTGATAAGTATGGGTGCTCACTGACTTGCTCAAGGAAAGTGCTCTGCTCCTAATTGGCCCCTAAGTCCTTTGGTGGTGGTGGGGAGTGACCATTCCGTATTGCTACCTTGGTGTCTTGTGGTTTTAAGTGTTTCCGCCTGGCTGCCTCTCCTCTGTTCCCTCCCTGAGCATGGGCTGTGAGTTCATTACAGATGCTTTTTGTTGCAAGCCCGCTCCTGCTGCCTTGTCACCTGAGTTGAAAAGCTTGAAAATAGGTCATTGCGCTCGGCTGAGCAGATCCCAGCCCCACAATGGCACAGCTGCCTCCTGCCTTTCCCAAACCCTTTTTGCCACGAGTCTTCATTGCCGTGACGAGTCCTGATCTAGATGTCTCATGGCAGGATATGCGCGAGCAGGGTACGTAGTCCACGGTCAGCTGGGGATGTAGCCTGTGGCCAATGTGCTATCTGTAAGCATAAGGACCAGTGTGAAAGGACTGTGGTTGAAACAGCAGTGAAAATGATCCCAGCAAAGCATAGGGGCTCTGGATGATATTTTCTCTTCCAAGCAAGGAAACCTTTGCTGGGTTCGTATTCACAAGTTGGGATGGGTACGGACTGGTTCATAAACTAAAGTTCATGATGAATTTTGACCAAGTCGTGCTTCATGAAGTCAAGTTCCTGGCAGGTTACCTGGCAGGAACTTTCCACGAACTTTCAAGCTGTTCGTGGAGGTTCGTGCTGGTTTGTGAGTGAAGACATTCCAAGATTCACTCAATAAAAATGTTTATAGAACTTCAAAGCAACAACCTTGTGAGCGAAGACATTCCAAGATTCACTGTGTCGGCTCAATAAAAATGTTTAAAGAACTTCAAAGCAACAACTTGGAGGGCATACAAAGGAGCATCCAGGGGAGATCCCTGCAACTTTGATGTCTCCGACTTGCACAGCATCCATTCTGTACACTCCTGAATCTAGATTATTTTGACAGGCACAGGTTCAGGAGTGTATAGAACAGATCCTGTGCAAACTAGAGACACCAAACTTGCAGCAGGCCTCCCCCAGATGCTCCTCTACATGCCCTCCATGTCTGGTGCCTCTAGCTTGCACAGGATCCATTCTATACACTTCTGAGCCTCCTGAACCTGTGTCTGTCAAAATTACCGCTGACAGGCGGTCATTTTGACAGGTGCAGATTCATGAGGTTCAGGAGTGTATAGAACAGATCCTGTGCAAGCTAGAGGCACCAATCCCACAGGGGATCTCCATCTGATTCTCCTCTACCTCCCTTCCAAATTTGGTGAGGATTGGATTTATGGGGTCCAAGTTACAGCCCCCAAAAGAAGGTAGTCATTTCCCCAGAATGCACTTTCCTGGGGGCACCTTCTTTGGGGGCCGTATCTAGGACCCTGTAAATTCAGTCACCACCAAACCTGGGGGGCAGGTAGAGGAGAGTCAGCTGGAGATCCCCTGTGGGGTTGGTGCCTCTAGCATGCCGGGGGTGTATGTGTCTTCTACCGCCTTATGAACCTCATGAACTGAACCAGTTTGTGAGGCAGCTAAAAATTTGTAACAATCCATGGATCACAAATGGGGCACGTCATGAACCACAAACCGCATTTTACAGGTTTGTGCCTATCTCTAGTCACAAGCATCCTCCATAAAGGCACCTATCCATAATATCAAAGGATTGTCTGAAGACAGAGCCTTCCCATAGGTGCCCTAAGAAAATAATTAAGAGCTATCACCCGAATATTGTCTTCCAATGCCTTTCGAGCCAGTCTGACTATTCATCAGTAAACTACCGGTTTACAAAAGCTGCCTCATAAACATGGGTTGGAGCAGCCCTAATAATCTTGTTAGAACTTCAAAGCTAAGCAGGGGTACTTGGATGGGAGACCACCAAGAAAGACAGGGGTGGCCATGCAGAGGCAGGCAATGGCAAACCACCTCTGCTTGTCTCTTGCCTTGAAAACTTCATAGGATCACCATGAGCCAGTTGTGACTCAGTGACACATTTTACTTTTTAAAACATGGGTTCCACTAATATAATTTAATCATGATTCTACATTGGTAAGATATAGCCTGGTTTGCTTGATTTAACCTTTTTAAAGGACAAAGTTGATACACCCTCTTTCAATAGTTGTTTCTAAGGCAGAAAATAGTATCCCATTCCTAAAACTAATTTTAAAAATGAGGTGAATAGCCCTGGAAAAATCACCAGTCGACAGCAAAAACTGACAGTGGAAATATATAGACACAACTTTCGAAAAGCCTGGTAGAACAGACATGTTCCCATCTGTCTCTGATATTTACAATATTAGATTAACACTTTTCCATTAAAAAAGGCATACAGAAAGGCTGTTTTCTAAACATAATAAAAAGATTAATGGCATAAAAACCCTGTAACAAATAATAAAAGTCCTTAGCTGCCGTGATATAAAATAAATTCATAATCAATTCTTTAAATAAGTGATAGATTCAGGTGGGTAGCCATGTTGGTCTGAAGAAACAGAACAAAGTTTGGAACTAGTGGCACCTCCCATGGTACTCAATGGGGGACCTCAAGGTAGCTGTTTTATTGCAAAGGAACAAGAGATTGCTGAATTACAAGTAATTACAACACTTCAGACAATGGAACCCCCAGGGCTGAACAGAGATATTGGGTTCTTATCTCATTACACATGCTAAATCACCCAGTTCTTGTTTATGCACAGAATTAAACTTTCTTGGTATTAAAGGTGCCACTGGACTCATACTTAGTTCTCACATCAGTTTGTTAATTCTTTTACTATCTGTATCCTGATTTGATGCTATTCACAGGTCTTACCAACTGCTTTAATCCAATCTTAGCTTTACTAATCTCTCAGTTACTTATGCATCTTGACTCTAACCGGCCTTTCCTGGCAACTACCCCCCGCCTATATGTAATAGTTGAGGAAGTCTTGTTTCAAGGTAACTAAATAATTGTGCATGCACACAAAAGCTTATAACCAAAATGAAAGCTGCTTGGTGCCATTGGACCCAAACTTTGTTCTAAACAACTGATGAAGAGATGAATCTAAGTGAGTTTACCAAGGGAGCTCTTTATTAGACACTGTGGCGACTGTTAAAGAGGTCCTGCTTCTAGTGTATGCCAAACTAGCCTCCAGAAACATGAAAATGTTAGCATTGACTTCTCTCATAAGTTTTTTTTAGGCAGTGGGGAGTTATATAGGAGAAAATGTTCCCTGAAACAGTTACCCATTATTTGGCTGTCTCTGTTACCAGTTACATATGATTGCTTTTCCTCACAGGGAGAGGCACCTCTAGGAAACTGGTCTCTGGAACTGGTGCCATGGCTGCACGAGTAAAGTACTGAGGGGCAGGGAAGCACTGTCCTCTCTTCCTTCAGCTCTGCATCCACTCCCACCCACCAAACTTGACTTGCTAATAGCTAAACGTACAGGAAGCTGCATCATACTGTTTCAGACCATTTGTTTCTCTACTCTGTGTGGCTGCAGTTCTCCAGGGTCTCAGGCACTAAAGGTCTTCCCCAACAGCTGTTACCTGAGATCCTTTGAACTGCAGACGCCAACCAGGGACTTTCTGTGTGCAAAACAGACTTTTTGCCGTTGATTCTCAGCCCAGGCATTAGAAGCAAAATGGTTTGTCAACACGACCGTTGCACAGCAAACTGGGGTAGCTCTGGCTCACCTTCTGGTACTGTCAGAAATCCTACAGACCGATGAAAAGGAAATCCTGAGGAAGTTTTGTGTGGTTAGATTTACCTGATGATCTTATGATCTTCATTCCATGCCCTGATAAGTAGTGAGAAGTACAGCCTCATGTTTACCATGACAGAGAAGATGGGATCTAGACGCTCCTGTTCTGTTGACAAGGCTCCAAGTTTCGATTGCACCTTAGGGGGAAGGAGGAGTAGGAGTAGGAGGAGATTGGATTTATACCCCGCCTTTCACTTGGTGTCTCAGAGCGGTTTTCAATCTCCTTTCCCTTTCCCTCCCCACAACAGGCACCCTGTGAGGTAGGTGGGGCTGGGAGAGCTCTTTTGAGAACTGTTCTTGTGAGAACAGCTCTAGGAAAAACTTGTGACTGACCCAAGGTCGCCCAGCTGACTTCATGTGGAGAAGTGGGGAATCAAACCCGGTTCTCCCACATTACAGTCCATGCTCTTAGCCACTACACCAAACCGGCTTCCTGTTATGCTTTGAACACATTTCTTTCCTCCCCCTCAAAAACCTTACAGTCTCCCCAGTGAGCCTGGTATTGATTAACCAGGAAATAGTCTCCCGTTATCAAAGCGAAGCATTTAGCAGCGAGAAGCCTTGCTATGACCCCTCGGGAGAACGTAGTTTATGTGTCGGTGAAATAAAAGCAGTCAACAGAAAAGAGGAGGGATAAGACTTTCGCACTCCTTCTGCAAACTTCTTCTGGTCTGCCCCATGAAGGAAAAAAAAGTAAAGATTGTCTTGGAGGATCAGTTACATTGATTTCTCTCCCTTTTAAAGCTAAGTTCAGTATCAGCAGTTTCCCCCAGAACAGAAAGAACCTGGGTCTCTGTAGAAGGTTATTCGAAACAGGGATCGCTGCTTGCAACGTGTGTGTAGTCATTTCAGTTTTACCTCTGGTAAACAATTGAGGCAAGGAGCTGCGGTGGCTCAAGTGGTTAAGACGCTGAACTGCAGGCTGTGGAAGGTTGGTAGTTCAGCAGTTCGAGACCCGAGTGTGCCGCATGACAGAGTGAGCTCCCGTCTCTAGTTCCAGCTCCAGCTCCTGCCAACCTAGCAGTTCGAAAGCAAGACATTGCAAGTAGATAAATAGGTACCGCTTCGGTGGGAAGGTAACAGTGTTCCGTGCGCCTTGGTGTTTAGTCATGCCGGCTACATGACCACGGAAATGTCTTCGGACAGCACTGGCTCTTCGGCTTGGAAACGGAGATGAGCACCGCAATCCTAGAGTCGGATTCGACTGGCTTTCGAGCAAGGGAACCTTTACGTTTTTAAACAATTGAGGCTGCTTTTTTATGTCTGACTGGAGGTTTTAGCTGGACAAAGAGAATGTAGGTGGACACCCTTGTGGAAGTTTCTCTCAAAGCACTTCCAACTGTCTGTCTTGTGCTGTCCTTGGGATGATAGCGTGGAGGGGAAGGGGAGGAGAGGCTCCTCTCTCCCCCCCCCCCATGTCATTTTCCTGAGTTGAAACAACAGGGGAGGGGAGTGACATGCCTGACTCTGGAACAGCACAGGGAGTATTCTGGGCATATGAAGCTCTAAAGATGGGCAAATTCCTCCCCCTGGCGGTTTTGACTTGAGAAAAAGGCATCAGGGGAGGCACATGACCTTCCTCCCCTCAGCCATCATCCCGAATCCAACTGGGCTCCTGGGTGCGGTGCAGTTGCAGGGAAAGCGAGTAATGTGTAGTTTGGCTCATGGAGACAGACATCATAGCTGTAGCTGAAGAGCCCACTCACTGGATGCCGTCCCTTTTTCCAAAGAGAAAACAGCCTTGCATCTTACGCTAAGGGAGGAAGCCATTATTTCCCAACAGCTGTGGTCCATGCAAGGTTTTTCATGAGTCACAATGTCAGAAGAGGCAAGAAGAAGCAGGATGAGGTCCAGCTAGGCTTGCCGCCCCCCCCAAAGTAGGGGCAGGGGATCCCTTGCCACTGGCTGGCATTTCCTGCTGCAGCTCAGAGTGGTGGCAGGAGAAAAATATATATATTTTAAAATGGCCATTGGCAAACAATGTGAAGTTACTTCTGGGTACACCTGGAAGGAACATCATGTCCTCTTTTAAACTGTTCTTAAACTGGCTAAAACCATAGAGTTTTGAAGTGCCATCAAGTCACTTCCGACCTATGGCGACCCTATGAATGAATGTCCTCCAAAATATCCTATTGTTAACAGCCTTGCTCAGGTCTTGCAAATGGAGGGCCCTCCTGGCTCCTTGGTTGAGTCAGTCCATCTCATGCTGGGCCTTCCTCTTTTTCTGCTGTGTTCAACTTTCCCTAGCATTACTCTCTTTTCCAGTGAGTCCTGTCTTTTCATAATGTGACTAAAGTACAATAGCCTCAGTTTAGTCATTGTAGCTTCTAGGGAGAGGTCCGGCTTGATTTGGTCTAGAACCCACTTATTTGTCTTTCTGGCAGACCATGGCATCCATAAAACTCTCCTCCAGCACAGTATTTCAAAGGAATTTACTTTCTTCTCATCAGCTTTCTTCATTGTCCAGCTTTCACACCCATACATAGTCATGGGGAAGACTTAAGACATGAATCAACTTCTTCTTGGTTGCCGTCCTCCCTGAAATATCTTTTCTCGCTCCTTCACGGTTGCCCTTCCCAGTTTCAATCTCCTCCTGATTTCTTGGGTGCAGCCTCCCTATTGGTTGATGATGGAGGCCGAGGAATAGAAAATCCTGGACAATTTCAGTTTATTAGTCGATGCAGATTTTCCGGGCTGTATGGCCCGTGGTCTTGGCATTGTAGTACCTGATGTTTCGCCAGCAGCTGTGACTGGCATCCTCAGAGGTATAACACAGAAAGATGGAGTACTCTCTGTGTCAATGTTCAGTTTCTTCATCGCCAGTTGTGTAGTTCCCCAGGAGTCATCACTTCTGTCTTCTCGATGTTCAGCTGTAATCCGGTTTTGGCACTTTCTGCTTTAACCTCCATCAGTAGTCTTTTCAGGTCTTCACTGCTTTCTGCCAATAACATGGTGTCCTCTGCATACCTCTGGGTTTAACCAGGAATGATGTCACACTGTTGGCTGACAGCCACTCCCCATGTCCCCCCCCCCGGTCTTCTGTTGGTCACCAGGCTGGGCAACCCTAGTTCTCGCCTAGCCTTGGTTGCTTCTTCACAGCAGTGAATGAGAATCCCCCTAGATGGCTTGATGGGCTTCTTTGTCCCTTGCATCGGATGTCTCCTGAGAAAGTGCTGTGCACAGGGTTGGCATTGAAGCTGTTTGTCTTTCGTTTCTCTTAGCTGCGTGGTGGATGAGATGGACTTCTCTGGCATGGAACATCGTCAGTTGTGTAGTTCCCCAGGAGTCATCACTTCTGTCTTCTCGATGTTCAGCTGTAATCCGGTTTTGGCACTTTCTGCTTTAACCTCCATCAGTAGTCTTTTCAGGTCTTCACTGCTTTCTGCCAATAACATGGTGTCCTCTGCATACCTCTGGGTTTAACCAGGAATGATGTCACACTGTTGGCTGACAGCCACTCCCCATGTCCCCCCCCCCGGTCTTCTGTTGGTCACCAGGCTGGGCAACCCTAGTTCTCGCCTAGCCTTGGTTGCTTCCTCACAGCAGTGAATGAGAATCCCACGGCCCTCCTAGATGGCTTGATGGACTTCTTTGTCCCTTGCATCAGATGTCTTCTGAGAAAGTGCTGTGCACAGGGTTGGCACTGAAGCTGTTTGTCTTTCGTTCCTCTTAGCTGCGTGGTGGATGAGATGGACTTCTCTGGCATGGAACTTGATGAAGCTTTGCGGAAATTTCAGGCTCACATCCGAGTGCAGGGAGAGGCCCAGAAGGTGGAACGGCTAATTGAGGCTTTCAGGTAAGAGCCAGACAGAAAGCGTAATAGGCAAACAGGAAGGCAATGGAATTTCAGAGGGTAGTTGAAGAGCAAGCAAGATGTGCCACAGTGCTACAAGAAATGTCCATGGCCCAGAAATGTAATAATAGCCTTCTGGAAGCATGAACTTTATCTTGAGATAACGTGGTCTTTTAGGGTCATAATAAGACAGGCACTGGCATGGGTAAGCTCAAAAGAAACCATCACCATCCCATGTTCTGAACGAAAGCATGAGGTGGGGAAACTGGGATGGACCTTTAGTAGGGAAGGAAGGATTCCCTGACTAGTTTGCTCTGATTGTAGGGCAGAGTGATCCTGAACCAGGGAAGGAGAGCTAAGAGAAGGATGTTCAGGACAAGAAAAACAGTTTAAAACTGAGAAGGGAAGCAAAACGGGGGGCAGTGAGTCATATTCCGCCTGTCTTGAAGATGCAAGGATCCAGGGTTGTCATGTTGCAGTAGTGAGAGGCTGCGGTCACACACACCAAATAATCCACTTTCAATGTACTTTCCAACTGGATTTTGCCAGTTCACATAGTAAAAATCCAGTTGGAAAGTGCACTGAAAGTGGATTGAAAGTGCATTATTTAGCGTGTGTGACCACAGCCGAAGACAGCTAGTATGGGAGGCATGGTGTCCAATTCTTATGGCTATGTTTTCCTGGGCTTCCATGGTCACATTTGATGCAGAACTAACGTTTGCAACCCCGTTGGTCCAAGGGGTTAAAATTAGGGTATCCACTGGTGAATTCACAGTTGCACCCTGATTTGTTTGAGTGAAGACCTGAGACCCTGTTGGTGCAAGGGCCAGGATCCGGGCTGTGGTAGGCTGAGTGGGGTGACCTCTGAGAGAAGGGGTACCTGAATATTTTTAAGCAGGGCTCTTTTTGTAGAAAAAGCCCAGCAGGAACTCATTAGCATAATAGGCCACACCCAACAGCAGAAACTCATTAGCATATTAGGCCACACCCTGACAGCACAGCTCAGTAGCACATTAGGCCGCACCCCCATGTTACCAGAAGTGTGGTCATCCAGCCACACCCACCTTTTGCTTGTTATTTTGTTTACCTTGCTTGTTGTCAAAACCCAGGGCTTTTTTGTAGCAGGAACGCCTTTGCATGTTAGGCCACACACCCCTAATGTAGCCAATCCTAATGAGTTTCTGCAGTTGGGTGTGGCCTATTATGCTAATGAGTTCCTACTGGGCGTGGCCAACTTGGGAGCCAGCCGGAACTCCGTTCCTGTGCGTTCCTGCCCCAAAATAGCCCTGTTTATAAGACCACCTGAGGTAGTTGTTAAGTCTTGGCTTAATGGGTTGATAGTTCTCAGGAGATGAAGAAATAATATTTCCTGGCAGATAATGGAGCTGCTGGGATTTACATTTGCAAGTGAAATACAGGTAGCTTGCAAACCCTGGTCATTGTATCTGGACCAAAAGGTATGTGAAGACCACAGGGAATTTCAAAGAAGCCTATGCTGATGTCTTCCTGCTGCCTTCAGGATGTCAAACGGACTTTCCCCCTCAGAATCTCACTCTGTACTTATGTTCCTTCAGATGGAAAATGAAATGATGGTATCAAGTTGACCATAGGTTATGGGAGTCTGCTTCCTGCCTTCCTCCATTGCTTCCTCCATTACTGCCATCTCTTAGGTCAAAGGTTCCTGAGCTGAGGCCCATGCCTTTGATTTCTTTCGAAAGAGAGAGCTTTCTGGGGTGCTTCCCCATTGCTGATCTTTGTATCAAGGTGCAGGCTATAGTAACAGTAGGCAGCTGATCCGAGTACAGGGTCCAGCACTGGGATTTCACGTTTCGGCATCACCTCATCTGTGTGAGTTCAGTTGCCTCATATTGTCTGCACTACAGATCAAGAAGATAAAGAGCTGCCCCAGTCACAGCAGATTAAAAATAAGGCCAAGGCCGATGGTGCAAATCAGGTAAAAATATATTTTATTACTCAGATAAATTTCCAAAAATTCCCTACACGTTTCGCCAACAGGCTTCATCAGGGGGATCTGTTCGTCTTGCAGTAGTTCTTCAAAAAGAGTAAAAGATTCGTAGGCGAACACGTTAGGGAATTTTTGGAAATTTAACTGAATGATAAATAGATATTTTAACCTGATTTGCACCATCGGCCTTGGTCTTATTTTTTAATCTCCTGCACTACTATCAAAGCATGGTCTTCCTGAGTCACACCCGGGTTAAATTGGTAAGATATATCCTGTTAGCCTCCCTCCTGTCATCAGATATTTGGGACCTGGCAGTGGAGTTAGCCCATTCACTCTCTATATGTTGGAATGGATTCAGACAGCCCATTCAACCGTGAGCCCATGACAGGCACATCCACTCTTCCATTGAAGGGAGCTGCTCACACGTGCTCAGAGGGACAACACAAGAGAAGCAATGTGTGACAGGAAACCATGTTTTTATAATGACACAGACAGTGAAAATGTGGTGGAGGCTTCCTAGGGAAAATATGGCTGTGTGAATGTATCCCGAAGACAAATGCAGATGATATGTTGTTCTTGCATGTTAGCTGTTGTCTATGGCCCATTCTGCATCTAGCATTTGCTCCGCTGTTTTACCAAACCCACATTGGGACAGAAATTCCCCTCTGCATTGCATGCCACTTTCACTTTGATTGATTGTTGGATTTTTATGACAGTATCCAGACTGTATTTATGGCCATTTTATGGCTGTCCAGGGGTGACTCTGCAGTCAGTATGGCATTGTCCCAGGGTATTTGAATGTGGTTTTGAGCTGCATCTTTTTCTGTTCTAGTGTGGGTTTGGTAAAACAACAGAGTAAATGCTAGATGTAGAATGGGTCGAAGCGTATTTAAAATCTCTATCCTAAGTCAGTGTTGGTGGCAAAGACAGAGTCTTCTTATCACATGAACAGACTGGGGCCAACATTTATTGTGTATTAGCTGTTCTTTTTAATTGAGCCCGAACACACACTCTTTTATTTGGAGGCGCAGATCATTTTTTAATCACTCGCCAAGGAGGAAAGGGCCTCAGCATCCCCAGAGAGAGAGATTTGCATAGTAGTTGCAGACAGGCCTTTGATTTCCATAATGTGTGTTAATGCCATGACTTTTGTCTTTTTCGACCTGCAGTCAACGATACTGCATGTGTAACCCAGATGTGGTCCAGCAGTTCCATAACCCAGACACCATTTTCATCCTGGCCTTTGCCATCATCCTTCTCAACACAGATATGTACAGCCCTAACATCAAACCCGACAGGAAGATGATGCTGGAGGATTTTATTCGGAACCTGAGAGGTGAGGGCGAGGTATATTCCCCCCTGCAATTTCAAGTTCTATGTGAACCATGCTTCTAGGCAGTGGTGTATCTGGATGAAACTGGGAGAGCTATGTGTCTGACCCAGACAAAGCAGAGTCACACCTCTTATGCCCATTTGCATTGTTAATCATGTAAATATGTCTGCATTTGAAATTCCTCAGTGGCAATCTCCCTTATATATAAAAGCCGAATGGTGGTGGCACTTCTCTAGAACATTCCACATGCTCCGGAATTGGTTGGCGCCCTGGTGTGTCACTCAGAATCTCCCTCCCCCCACAGCCAGTCAGAACACAGAGGATATTTGCATATGCAGCCTCATTGGCCTTTGCCTCGGAACACAGAGGTCGTTTGCATATGCGACTTGATTGGCTTTTGCCTCTAACATTCTAAACACTTTGCTGTTCTGAGGTAAAATGTGTCCAATCTCCAGGTGAGGGCTGGAGATCACTCAGAATTACAACTGCTTTCCAGGTGGCAGAGATCAGTTACCCTGGAGAAAATGGTGGGCTCTGTATCCTTATATGCTGCTGAGGTGGCCCCCGTATGACAGCTAAGGTGACGTAGCAGTCAGGGCTTCAGAGCACGGGAGAGGCTGCAGGTGTGTGGGGGGTGGAAAGCTGAAGAGTGAGGGGGAAAGAAAGGTAAGTTGATGATTGGCTGGGAAGGAGATAGTGTTGCCAACTCCAGGTGGGAAATTCCTGAAGATGTGAGGGATGGAGCCTGGAGAGGGTGAGGTTTCAGGAGGCGTGGGACCTCGGACAGGTACAAAACCATAGACTCCACCCTCCAAACCAACCATTCCCTTCTGGGGAACCATTGTTGCCAATCTCCAGGTAAGGGCTGGAGATCACTCAAAATTACAACTGTTCTTTAGGTAGCAGAGATCAGTTCCTCTGGAGAAAATGGTGGCCTCAGTGTCATTATACCCTGCTGAGGTCACCACAGCAAATTGACACTGAGTGTCCACGGCTGGAGCACCCGCCCAGAGCCTGTTTCTAGAGGTT
>NW_015160877.1:64283-70707 GCF_001447785.1 Gekko japonicus
GGTGGGGTGGGGGTACAGAGAGTAGGGCTTGGGAAGTGAATTTTAATTAATAATGGGATATTATTGACCAACTATGGCTCTTGTTGTAGTACTTCCAAGATTTGGAAAGACTGTCATCTGCCTTTGTAGCTCCCTGTGCCTAATTTGCTCTACTTCATACTTGGCAGGAGTGGATGATGGAGCTGATATCCCCCGGGACCTGGTGGTTGGTATTTATGAGAGGATTCAGCAGAGAGAGCTCAAATCCAACGAGGACCATGTGACCTATGTTACCAAAGTGGAAAAATCTATTGTTGGAATGAAAACGGTGAGTCCTGACACATCACGGGTATCTGCCTTATTTGTTTCCTTCCTGCCAAAATCTAACATAAGAAGAGCTTGGTTGGGTCAGACCAAAGATCCAGCTAGTTCAGCATCCTGTTTTGTCACTGGGGGGGGGGGACACTGGGTGCCCAGGGAGGCCAAAGCTTCCCCCTTCCGGGCTCTTTTTGTAGCAGGAGCTCCTTTGCATATTAGGCAACACACCTCTACAGCAGCCAATCCTCCAAGAGCTTACAGTAGCCCCTGTAAGAAGAGCTCTGTAAGCTCTTGGAGGATTGGCCATGTTAGGGGTGTGTCGCCTAATATGCAAAGGAGTTCCTGCTACAAAAAGACCCCTATGCTGCCTCAAACATGGCAGCCCCATTGTGCCATCATGGCTAATAGTCATCAGTGGACCTATCCCCCATGAATTTTTCTATTCTCCTTTTAAGCCAGTGGCCATGATTATATCCCACAGTAAAGAGTTCCTCAAGTTAGTTATATCTTGTGTGAGTTATTTCCCCCCCTGCCCTGATTTACATAGCGTAATGGTTATGTTGCCTTGTAATGAATGTTTCTCATATTCTCCATTTGTCTCTCAATGGTAATGAGCGTTAGAAACTTGTCCCTCCCTCAATCAAATGAAAGCCTTTCCGAGATTCTCTATCAGAGGCCATATTACGTTACTGCGGCCATGCAGAATCCTAGCTTGTCCTCTGGCTTATGGTTGGATGAGATAAGCAAGGAAAGCCCTGAAGTGGACTGAACCCTGCCTGCCTAATTGTGAGGAAGTGGTTCAATCCATGACTAAATCATAGCCAAGCACAGAATCTGCTGATGAGGCTGAAGATGGGTTGAACAAATTGCACTTTATGAGACTGTACAAGGGGTATGTCTAGGAGCTAAAGTTGCCAAGTGCCTTCCTGGAATCTGGGGAGATTTTGGGGAGTGGGACATGGGCAAAAATAGAGTTGCCAGGTCTAGGCGGGAAAATACCTGGAGACTTTGGGGGTGGATCCAGGAGAGGGTGAGGTTTGGGGAGGGGCCTCAGCATTGTACAATGCCAAAGAGTCCACCATTCAAAGCAGCCATTTTCTCCGCGGGAGCTGATCTCTGTCAGCTGGAGATCAGTTGTAAAAGTGGGAGATATCCAGGCCTCACCTGGAGGCTGGCAACCCTATGGTGGAAAGGTGTTGTTACATCAGTATCGCATCTGGCTAAAACCTGGAAGTGACATAACCAATGCTCTAGGATTTCATCATCCCATAGCATCGGTGACATCAATTTCAGGTTTTAGCCAAAAGTGACGCTGATGCATCAACAGTGTCTCCCCCCCATTTCCCCCTTGCCACTCATTTGAATTGGGGGGCACTGGGAAGTAGTGGTGGGAGATCACCCGCCATACTGGACAAACTGGCAACTGAACTCAGAGCCCAGATTGTGGCCCCTGTGCATGGCTGGTGGCCAGGGCAGGACTTGACAGGTGACAGGTCTAATTTAAAGGGTTGGGGTGGGTGGCTGAGGAGGAGCAGCTCAGTGACTAGGCAATCTCAAGACCACCACCACCCCCTTCGCCTGCAGGAGGAGGCGATTCTACAGGGATAACACTCAACCTCCTCCTTGCCATGATGGTCTGGGAGGGTGGTCAACGGGCAGTGCAGAGGGGTGGTCCCTTGTGAGCGAGCTCCGCATTCCTGCAGACCATAAGGGCGCAATGGCTTGGGCATGGTGGATAAGGATGGGGACCTTTCCCACTCAGTCTCTGCCTTCTAGGTCCTGTCGGTGCCCCACCGCCGTTTGGTTTGTTGCAGCCGCCTTTATGAAGTGACGGACGTGAACAAAGTGCAGAAGCAAGCGGCTCACCAGAGGGAGGTCTTCCTCTTTAATGACTTGCTAGTGGTGAGTGGGTTGTTTTGTTTTGGCTGTCAGAATCACAGCGTATGGAAGCCATTTGGGGAAAGCAGAGGGGTGGGATTTGACCATTTCGCCTGGCAGTCAGGGCATCACACATTTGGTCTCCCCTTCTTGGAAAACTCCCTCCATATAGAAAGCGAGCACCTTAGATTCGGCCAGACCAGGGGTGGCCAGACTTGCTTAACGTAAGAGCCACATATAAACATCTGAGAACCACAAGGCATGAACAAATACACGTTTTTACTGGGAAATATGCAAATTTGCTTTTTATTAACATTAAATGAGACTTCCAAAAATAATAACCAAAGTGGTAAAAGCAGATATTGATGATGATATTTATTTGTCCAATGATATTTGTTTGCTAATGATAATTAGCTTCTCCAGCCACCCTGCCAGGAGCCACACGATATGTGTGAAAGAGCCGCATGCGGCTCCCGAGCCCTGGTTTGGCCACCCCTGGGCTAGACCCTGTCTCCCCAAAATGATGGCATTTTGTGAGTGGGATGTTTTTGGGTCAGGGAAGCAGTCAAGTATGAAATCCTCCCTGTCGTATTCTGGGCTGCTGTAATCCTAGAAGGACTGTGTCAGGTCTAGCCCGGTGCACAGAGTGACTCAAAGACACCCTTGCTTCAAAATCCCAAACAGAGTAACCCATGATATCCAGATGCCACAGAAGAGGCATCCAGGAACTGAGTTTAATAATAAGGGCTGATTTCACACAGGGAGCTGCGCCGCTGTTGCGCCTCCGTTGGCCCCATTTCCATTGGTCAAATTACCACTTGAAGCCGTGCAGCCGCATTTTGACCTGCAGCTTCGCCCGATTTTCCCTGCGGTTTCGTGATCCTGTTTTTTTGAGGATCATGAACCCGTGGGGAAAATCGGGAGAAGCCGCGGGTCAAAATGCGGCCGCGCAGCTTCGAGTGGGAAATTGACCAATGGAAACAGGGCAAAGGGAGGCACGACGGTGGAGCAGCTCCTTGTGCGAAATCAGCCAAGGATTTATATATGCCACCTCTGATGTAATACCATTGCTATGCCACAACAGGCAATGAAATGTTGTTTATACATTCATTTCACCAAAGCAGCGTTCTAAGAGCTGGTTTTGGCATTTTCTTTTGGTGGTGGGAAGTGCCGTCAAGTCGCAGCTGACTTATGGTGACTCCGTAGAGTTTTCAATGCAAGAGGCGGTTTGCCATTGCCTGCCATTGCCTGTAGCAACCCTAGTATTCCTTGTTGGTCCCCCATCCAAACATTAACCAGGGCTTAGCTTCTGGGGTCTGACGAGATCGGGCTAGCTTGGGCTATCCAGGTCAGGGCACATTTTCTTTTACATGTGAACAATACTGGGCTTGTTCCCATCACAGAGAAGGACAGCTTGGTGGTCATGAATGCAGCGGACAGCAACATCCGCGGTCATGGCGGCTGAGAAAAATGCTACTGAAGATGTGATGGAAACTGCTGCCACCTATATGTGCAAGGATCTGGTTCTCACATTGTGTCATCCATACAGCTGTGCCGCTGAAGGATGATGTGAGCTGTTTGCATGTGCAAGGAAACATCTCAGGGGAATTGTATTATTCCCATACAATTAGTAATCAGTTAGAGCATAGGCGTCCAGCGACTAGCCTGTGGGCTGAGGTGTAGCCTGCCTGAGGTTTTTAGCTAAGAGCTTTTTAATCTGGTCAAGTTTGATTCCACTGCACCTACATCTTGAAACTGGGGCATTATGAAGAATGATTGACAAGTGCTTGCCAGTGTTCCCTCTAAGCTATGCAGGTGAGAGGCCACTCATTAACACAGGAAGCCCCACTCAGCAGCAGTCTGGAGCCGCGCAGGGTCTTGCACTGCCCATTGCCCATTTTAAGATTACAGCAGTTGTATTCTGCTCATGATGTGAACTGCAGCACTCAGGAGGGGAAAAATGAGAGAGAGAGAGAGAGAGAAGAAGAAGGAGGAGGAGATTGGATTTGTACCCTGCCCTTCATTACCCGAAGGAGTCTCAGAGTGGCCTTCAGTCTCCTTTCCCTCCCCCTCCCCACAACAGACACCCTGTAAGGTAGGTGGGGCTGAGAGAGCTTTTTAAAGGACTGCTAGTGAGAGAACAGCTCTGAAAGAACTTGTGACTGACCCAAGGTCACAGCAGCTGCTGCATGTGGAGGAGAAGAAAATCAAACCCTGTTCTCCCAGATTAGAGTCCGCACTGCTAACTGCTACACCAAACTATCAGCGTACCTCAGTTTCAAGGTGGTTTCAGGGAGTATCCATGTTGGTCTGTGGTAGAACAGTTAAATTTCAGTCCAGTAGCATGTTGGAGACCAAAAAGAGTTTCAGGGTATAAAGTCAAAGTTCCCTTTGTCTGTATCAAGAGGTGCTTCATTGAGCTGAAAGTGAAGTACGTCCACTAAGAAGACAGAGGTTCCCTGGAAATTTGGACACAAGGCTATGTATCCTTCCCTGATATGGATGGCCCAGCTTAGCCTAGTCTTGTCAGATCTGGGAAGCTACGCAGGGTCAGCCGTGGATGGTGCTTGGATGGGAGACCACCAAGGAAGTCCAGGATTGCTACGCAGAGGCAGGCAATGGCAAACCACCTCTGAAGTCCCTTGCCTTGAAAACCTGATGTGGTCACCATAAGTTGGCTGTGAATTGACCTTACTTTCCGTCACCACCACCATATGAATCCCAGAATGATCTTGTAATTCCTGGCTAAGTTGTCAAACTCTGGGCAATGTTTCGGGCCACCTGGCTCTGTGAAGGTACTTTCTCTTTCCTGAAACTGTTGAAATCGAAGCGGAGAGTCACCGTCAGCTATGTAAACCAGGATTCAGAACTGAAATGTGCCCTGACTGACTATACCACACAGTTTTTGAGAACAGTGCAGCTTGTTAGATACTATTATTCCCACTGACCTGATCAATTTTGATCATTGTCTAGCACCAGACCCCATAACTGTGCCCTTTTGTGCAAATAAAACTGATTAAGCTGTTTTTATATTACTACTAAACATTCATGTTTTTAATGTCTAACGTCGCTACTGTTATCATTAAAAAAAAAAACCCGACACGACTGGCAGACGTATGGGTTTTTGCTTACATAGCCAACTCCTGTAGAAAACATGGACACCTCTGAGTTAGAGAACAGAAGTGCAACAAAATTTAGAATCATTAGGTGGAAGGTGGAAGGGACCTTCTGCTCTAAAGCAACACTGTCCCCATAAAGCGATATGTCAAACATGGGATGCCCATAGTCAGCAAGAAATGAACATTTATAAAATACATAGACAGTTTTTGCTCATCTCTAATCCAGTGCATTGCCCTGACCTGGATGACCTGGGCTAGCCTGAGCTTCTCAAATCTCAGAAGTTAAGGAGGGTCAGCCCTGGTTGGTACTTGGATGGGAGACCACCAAGGAAGACCAAGGTTGCTACGCAGAGGCAGGCAATGGCAAACCACCTCTGTTCATCTCTAGCCTTGAAAATCCTATGGGGTCGCCACAAGTCAGCTGTGATCTGACAACACTTTCCACCACCAATTTAGTGCATTAGCCAAAGTGTGATGGGGATGGGGCGTTGCTGTATGGACGCTACTGCATGGTGACTACAAGAGTCACTGTAAGTTAGAATATGCATGGGCTGCCTGAATCTATCCTGCACTGTTTGGGAGTAGCTCAGTTAACTTTCCAAGAGCAAATGTCTATGAAATTAACAAAGGCTGATTTGACGGGGCTCCCTGCAGTATACATAAAAACCCTGCCTACAGCATAGTTCTCTAGAAATCTGTCCATGCTGGTTTTTAACTCGTAGCATTTTAAACTATACTACTTCATTGTTCCCAGGGGAATCCTATATTCTCATTTAGATGTGAAAACCCATCTGTAGCCAAATCTTCATGAAGGGGAAGAGGGTCTCTTATGAGATTTGTTCAGAATTAGAAATAATGTAGCTCTACAATCTCGGGCCCAACCTGGAAGAGCCAGGGAGGCATAGAGGGCTGGATCCTTAAATCCATTCTAGTAATAGCTGTGTTTTTCCTCTGGTGCCAGGAGAAGACTGTCAGAGAGAAGCATCACTGTTAGTAGAATGAAACTGGGGATCCAGGCCAAAGTCTGCAGTAAAAGAGACCCCTTAATAAAAGGGAATGAGTTACTCTGGTGCTACACTAGTACGTCCCGTCCCCGTCTCCCCTGTCCCCCCCCCCCCTCCAGGTTCCTT
>NW_015160877.1:70935-97977 GCF_001447785.1 Gekko japonicus
CCCTGTGTCCCCGTTGCAGTCTCTAAGACCAGTTTAAAGAACCTTCTTAATAATATTGAGTATGCACTGGAGTTTGAACCTTAAGGTTCTCTTTATAGGAATATTTTGCATAAAGTTTAGCTACAAAGTTTATTACTCATTGATTTATAATTAGTGGAATCGCATCATTCCTCCCTTAATCTGAAAGGCACGTTTCATGTTCTCGCCCCTCTTCTTCTTAGATTACCCCCATGGCATTACTTTGGTGACCCCAGTTTCAGGCTCTGAGAAGAAACAGGTACTCCATTTCTGTGCTCTGGGTGCAGAGGAAATGCAGAAATTTGTGGAAGACCTAAAAGAGTCAATAGCAGAGGTGATGGAGCTAGAGCAGATCCGCATTGAATGTAAGGCTCCGCGCGGTCCAGACTCCATGCAGTCATTCTGTCTGTATGTACATATGTCTGTGTCTTGGGCATTTTCTTTTCTTTTTTTGTCTGTGGTTAGCAGGGGTGCCATTTCTGCTTTCAAAGAGGGGCAGAGGGAGCACAAGATTCTCAGTAAAAACTAGAAGGCTCCATTTGGGGGATCTGTTCCAGATTATAGTCCAACTCTCCTCCAATCAGCAATTTAAGAGCTTTTGTTGTGGCTACTTTAAAAAAATATATATTTTAAGGCTTCATAATAGCAGTATCAACACAGGATAATCTGGCACCAATTGGTTTTAAAGTAAAGTCTTTTATACCTTTGTCGTGCAAAGAGACCTATTTTATTGACGGTGACCTTAAACCCTCAATATGCAGAACAGGTAAATACTCCAAAGGAATAGCCACATGAGGTTGGAACTCGCACCCCAGAATGGCACCCTTGATTGTGATGTGGGCAGTGGGTGAAGGGGAGTTCTTAACTGATTTGGTTGGAAGTTATATTTGGGGAAAAAATATGACCAACATTATTCCATGTGCAAGTGATATGCATGTTTGTTCAGTGCGATTCAGGAGCTATGTGTATCTCCGGAAGGGCAGTTTTGTCTCTGAAATAGTGTGTTCTCCCAATTGGCCTGCTACTGTTTATCTTTGCATGAGTGTGCAAAATCCTCCATGATTCACCTATGTACTAGGTCTTATATATATTTCCCACTAGCTCTTCCAAAGGGCTCCGCCATAGTCACATTCACCGCCTTTCCAAGGTTTTAGCCAACTGGCTGAACCACACCACTCGAACAACTTATTCACACAAGGGTCAGTCAGCAACCATAGGAACTGAATATGTTAACAGATGTTACAGAAGGGTAGCCAGTTAGCCAGTCCATTCAGACTCCTGGAGTTCATATCACTGAAGGTCCACCACAGAATTCTAGAAATGTTGGTCTGGACTCTACCGGTGTGTCACAAGCATATTCTGAAGTGTCCACCTGGTTGCCTTGCTGATATCTCACTCTAAAGATCACTTGCTAGTACATTTAGATGGTCTCTCTTGATTTGAATGATATATTGGAGTAGCCCTGTTCACACACACAGATGAACACACATAAAGTTGCCTTATACTAATAGATCTTTGGTCCATCAGAGTCAGTGTTGTCTGTTCAAACTGGCAATAGCTCTTCAGGATCTCAGGCAGAGGTCTTTCACATCACCTGCTGCCAGATCCTTTATTGGAGATGCCAGGGACTGAATCTGGGACCTTCCGCATGCCAAGCAAATGCTCTGCCACTGAGCCATGGCCCCTCCCTGTTTCTGCTTCTTCAGGTGTTAGAAGGCACACCAAGGAGTGCGTCCTGTTTTCCCCTTATCCACTGTAAAGCTCCATAGGTGGGGAGTTGGGTGGCTGGGATGAATGGGTTTCTGATACACAGTTTATATAACCCAATGTCCAGTGGCACTTTTAACACCAACAAAGTTTAATTCTGGATATCAGCTCGTGTGTGTATGTACACTTTTTCAGATACTGGACTCAAGCTTTGTTCTGTTGCTTCAGACCAACGCAGCTACCCACCTGAATCTGCCTTTGGACGTTGTATTGAATATTTGTCGGCTCCTTTCATAACGTCCAAAAACTGCTCAAAATTGGCATCCCTTCATTGATGCCCGTTGCCCTTTAGCAAAAACGTGGTGCCAGCTTGGCATATTGATCTTTATTAGAGACAGGCACTAATGATCCTGCTCATGTTGAATACTGCCTTTCCTTGAAGGAAACTAAATAGAAATATCTTACAGGAAAAGTAAGAGAAGAAGGAGTTCTCAATCTGTCCTGCATGGGCTCCCTCACATTTCCCCCCCCATTTTCCCCCTTTTTATTTACTTTGGGCAGGGGCAAGGGAAGGGTCATGTCACAGTGGCGTAAAACACATGGCTACAAGCCTTACAGAACCATCTCAGAATGTGTGCAAAGGACCATTAGTCTGAAAGAACCCCATATCAGAATCTGCTTGCAGGTATTGACAAAGTAACACAACAAAGAGAAGGTGGCGGGGGAAGGACAGCCCTAAATAAGGGATTGTGCCACATGCTCTTGCTAGATGAGTGTCAGGCTGCTGCCACACAGATGCTTTGCTCCATTTTTGCTCCCAAACCAAAACACTTCATTTTTTAGGCTCCCCAAAGACATCCTCTAATCATCCACACTTTCTGGGTCTTCCGCGGCTTTGCCAAGCCTTCTTTGCTACAGCCTTATTTGAAAGAAGACATGTTTTCTGCTCATATTGGCACCATTTCCCTTTCTTCAGCCCCTCATGGCCACAGACATTGCCACTGTGCCACAAAAATCAGAAGCTGCTATAGTGCTATAATGCAATGATGTTATAAATGTGGCTGCTGTAGATTTTCTGGGTTGTATGGTTGTTGTAATGATCTGTTGCCGTAATCTACAGGTTCCTCTGTTCCCAGCTTCCATTTTTTTTAAAAAAGGGTCTAACTCTTTTCATTGTGAAGGTATATGGGGAGAGGTAGAGACTTTTTTTTGTCCAGATTACCTGGAAAGTATTTAGGAAGGAAAGCAGCAAGATGGCTGGAAAACCGCAGGAATATGCTGCTGACCAGTTTGTGTGGATCCTCCATTGCCGCTGGGAATGCCTATGCATTTGCAGCCACAGTGAAAATAAAACAAAAAGTTGTTGCACATTTCAGTGTATTTTTTGCCACTTCGACTTTGGGGAACAGTTCAGAAAATCATGGGAACTGGTGAGAGGAATCAGGTAAAACTGACATGAACCTTTTATCCATCCAGTGGTTCAAAAGCAACATTTACCTGTTTTTAATAATATGCTCTTAAAATTACCGTCTATAAAAGGCTAGAGAGCTTCAGTAAGCAGGGGGGAAAGGATCTGAATTCCAGTTTTACTTTTGTCATGTTCTTGCTGTGGTGCAGTCTCAGATAACTCATTTTTCTCAGCTTTCCCTCTGGCTAAGATGGAGGACTGAAGCGTTTCGCGATCGTGCGAAGCGAGCGACGGCCACTTTTGACAGTTTGGGCAATACACAGCCCAACGCATCACTCCCCAGCGAGGGGGGGGACAAGCAGGCAGCAGCGCCCTAGAGGGAGTGTGAGGTTGGCGTAATCCAGCTTCGGAAGAAGCTGAATTGGGCTTTGACCTCCTCCCACGAAGAAGGCAAGTGCCAAGCAACTCTATAGTGGCCGATCGAGCCGGATTACCGGCATAAATTCTTCGTCAGCAGACCTCTTTGAAGAAGGACAACAACTGTGAGTTAAAAGAAACAATGCGAAACCCGTTTTGAACGTGCTAGATAACAAAAACGTGCCGCTTACCTGAACTGAGTTTGGAGTCAATTTGAATTAAGCGGTTGAGCGGAAAATGAATAGTAAATCCCAGAAATCCGATTCCGGAGAGAAAAAAGTTGATTGAAGCCTTTAAAAACTGTAAAAACGCTTATTGTTTAACATTCCTGTGGTGAAGATGGAGCCGTGTGCGCAACTGTAAAATCGAAACTCACGAACAATAGCGTGGGAAGAGCAGGCTGGTGTCACAAAGAAAGAGGTCCGTGTGAAACATCCAGGAAGTTGAATTCCTAGACGGGCATTAGCGAAAGGAAGACAGTGGAACTTTTAAAGGTGCCGGACCGGAAGTGAGTTTTATGCGGAAGGAAGGGCCTGCAAAATACCAATCTGACCTACTCTACATGAAATTACCATAGAGAAGTTGCGCCCGACATTTTGAGGAGGACTTCAACTAAATTTGCTTTTTTAATATATTTCTAAGGGTCTTTGGAAAGCGTAAACAGAGAGGCATGGAGGACTAAATCTTATCATCTAGAAGAGTGCTTTATTTTGCGAATCTGTGAATTGGAAAGAAATCGCCAAGACGGAGACCAGGAGAGGCAAGAAAAGAGCCGACTCAGACCCAGAACTTAAACCGGTTGTGAGACCTAGGATTGGATCTACTTCAACCCCCAAAATGTCAAGAATCAGCCCTTACATTTGAGAACATCTGCATAGCGACTGAGGCAAACCCAAGATTTATACTATGGTTCATGTGTGTCCAGAGCAACAGAGATGGTGCCAAAAGTGCCCCCAAAATGTTACCATTATTCATAAAGATTATTTCCTGGTTTAGTCTCTTGTGAAGTGAACATGGCTGGAGATGTGTGTCACATACACATTTTACAGGAAACTAATTCCATACATAATTCCCTTTTTCTTGCGTCATTGTGCCTTTTTCCTACAAAAGGACTAGTTGTCACAGTCTCAGATAACTCATTTTTCTCAGCTTTCCCTCTGTAAAATAAGAAAAATAGTAAATAATAGTAAATATATTGCACAATTTTGATATGAGGATCAGCACAATTATAAAAATGATTTTTTTACATTTTCAGTGAATTATAAAATTATTTAAAAGTTATTTTGAGATTTGCAATGAATGTTTACATGTGCAGATGTTCACTGAGAAATTAAAGCTTTTAATTAATGCATTTTAAAACTTATCCCAGCCAGTGGGATAGCGTAGTCTATAGGATGCACCATGTAACCAATCAGACTTGCCTGCATGATGTCATCAGAAAGCCGATTCAGAGTGAGGCCAATAACTCTTTCCATCATTCTGCTTTGGCTTAGCAGTGACACAGTACCATCAATTCAGCTTGTCAACTGGAGGTATTGCACTTACCCTGAATAGATACTGGGAAGAGAAGAGCACAGCCATCTCTCTGTAAATACCATTTGTGGCCTCCCTGAAAAATCTCTAGATGGAGGATATTTTTGGCAGAAGGGACAATGTTATTAAAGGCACTCTCTCAGTCTGGCCTGGCCCAAACTGAACACCAGGCTGAAAACAAAAAATGCAGGAGAAACTCAACTTTAATTTGAAAAACATACCCCTGGCTTTTGTGATTGCATGGAGCTTCCCAGCAATCCTGTTCTCGTTCTGCTGCTTTGTTCAGCAGATATAGGATAAATTATTCCAAACAAGCAAATGCGTGTATATTCTTGTGCATAATTTATACAGGTTGCAGGATTTGTATTTCCTTAGCACGGAATGTAGACACTAGGCATAAATGTTTGATGTTTTCCAAATCATAAACACATCCCTGGTTGCAGTTGATCTAAGTAATGCTGGAAATTACGTTTGGCAAGCCCAGGGCCTGTAAAGGATTGCAGGAGAGGGGGACAATCTAGAACCCCCTCATCCTCCCCCCTCCCCCAGACTTTAGAAGCTCTCATCCTTCCTTTCTATTTTTTTTCCCTTTCAACTGGGTCTCAGCAGCCACCCTTGCCCTCAGGAGCACATTCATCAGGCCATTTTAAAAGCCCCCCCCCTCCACTGTCAGTTTATTTATAAAGGCATATTTTTCTGCATACTCTGCAAACCCACTGTGTATATAGAAACCCCTGCCTTCTCTGTGCATGGCTTGATTCTGCAGCTTTTACCATCTGTACAGAGGCCTGTCAGATTACTACTAGATGTTGCAGTATAAAGTAACATGTGTGTGTGTGTGTTCTTACATGTGCATTACATGCACGTGTATAAAGTGTGAATTGGCTACCCCGTTTTTCTGTCTGTATACCTTTGCTGCCTTCTGTTTTGCCTTACTTTCATATCCCACTTTCTTCTCTCCTGTTGTTGTACTTTCCTTGGTTTCCTCTCTCCATTTATCCGATGGTTTCCTCCTCACTTCCAGGGGAGCTGGAGAAACAACACGGGGCAAAGAACCTTTCCTTAAGGAGCAATGGAGCTCAGATGGAAACACAATCCAAGCAAGGATCTCCAACAGGTTAGAGTCTTCTCTGCATCTTCACTTCTCAGCCAGAAGATTCATTTATTCATAACTTTATTTACTTCATTTGTCCTGAGTGGGAACCCAAAGCAGCTTACATTGTTTTCCTCTCTTCGATTTATCCTCAGAACAACACCGGGAGGCTGTGAGTGGGTGATTGGCCCAAAGCCACCAGCTGTCTTCCATGGCAGAATGAGGACTTTACAGGGCTCTTTTTGTAGCAGGAACTCCTTTGCATATTAGGCGACACACCCCTAATGTAGCTAATCCTCCAAGAGTTTACAGTAGTCCCTGTAAGAAGAGCTCTGTAAGCTCTTGGAGGATGGGCTACATTAGGGGTGTGTCGCCTAATATGCAAAGGAGTTCCTGCTACAAAAAGAGCCCGTGGCGCCATGTTGGATTAGTTAATTGTCTTGGATTTGGAGCACAGGAAAAATGGGTGGAAACATAAAGGACTAGGTGTGTTCAGTCTCTATGAGGGAGATTCCTATAGATTTAATCCTTGATTTGTGTCAAAGTGGAAGGCTTTCTTTAAAAAAAAAGAAAAAGAAACACACCATATTTGCCAAGGAATATATCCAACATGGTTATGTGTTCTTAAACCTCTTGCTATACCTTTCCTCAAAGTCAGCGCTTTTTCTAGGTCTGAAATTGAACCTGGAAGGCCTGTGGCTCATCCTTTGGCTGCCTGATGGTTTGGAACTCAAACACTTGAGCATGTCATGCTCATTTATTTGGGCCAAACCTGTAAGGATCTTTATTTGGGCAAGCCTTCCAAACCTGTCTTGCAACACTGTAATGAATAAACAAGAAACCCAAAAAGGAGTGATCCTAGGGTTGCCAGTCTCCAGGTGGGGGCTGGAGATCTCCCAGAGTTACAGCTGGTCTCCAGATGACAGAGATCCGTGCCCCTGGAGAAAATGGCTGCTTTGGAAGGTGGCCTTTAGGGCCTTCTACCCTGTTGAGATCCCTCCCCTCCCCTCCCCTCCCCAAACCTCACCCTCCCCAGGCTTCATCCTCCAAATCTCCAGGTATTTCGCAACCCAGAGCTGTCAAGCCTAGCTGGTCCTGACTTGTATAGTCTCAGGAGGCAGACATATTTTAGGCAAAAAGGAAGAGGGGATAATTAGAAAAAATAAGTATCTAAGTTACAGGCTTAAAATGGTTTAACAGTCATTATCTTTCCATAGGGAACTAGTCTTGTGAAGGCAAAGTGCTCTACTAGACAAAACACCAAACTGCAAATCCCAGTATTCTTTTGGCAGAGTCATGAGAATTGAACTGGTGTAACACACTGATATAAACTGTGAACATAGATTTGCCTTGAAGCACCCTCTTAATCTAATGACAATAAGCCAACCTCCAAAGAGAGTCCTCCTCCTCCTCCTCCCTCTCTGAATGTATCTGTACTTTGACACTGTGTATATGGACACAGTTGGAGGCTAAAATTAAAGTTTTAAAATGTGAATAAAATAATTTCCCCCCCAGACTTAAGTTTCAGCTTTGATAACCACCATCCAATTCAGGGCTAGGCTTCAAGGACAGACACAGGGCACTCCAGATGGTGAAGAGTGTTAGGTAAACGTGCATTTTTGTTTCTAGTGGGGCTGTAATATTTAGTCAATTAACTGATTAATCAGTTTGAAAATTTTTGCTCCATTATGCGGCATGGGTGGGGGAATGGGTGCATGATGTTGTGTGCGCTGCATACTGTAGCTCCAGGAATCTCCAGAAACTCTATGGTAAAACCATAGAGTTTCTGACTTGGAGCATCAGTCGGTAAATAGGGCTGCCAATGGGAGGCTTCCTGCCATAGTTTGAGGCCTGGCAACCCCATACTCCACTATGGGGTTATAAAATCTTGTTAACAGTTTTAACGCAAAAACTATTTGTGGTAAGCACCATTTTAGAAGAGGTCTTCACACATGAGGGAAGTCTTTTCTAAGAGGGCGCCAGGTCATATGTTTATAATCTAAAAGCAAGAAAAGTGTGCTATTTCTCTTCAATTGTATTGTTTTATCCACATATAAACTTCATAAATTAGTTATTGATTAATTGATAAAACTCATACAGATATTTGTTTTTTGGGGGGGTTGGGTGAAGCGCTTATTTGGTAGAAACTCTTGCCATTAGAAGTTTTTATTTGTAACTGAAGAAGGGGTCTGTTTGGTTTTTCAGCCAAAAGAGATTTGGGGGAGAAGATCCCAGACAGCACAGTGGAGGTAAGTAGAATGCGGAGCAGCTGAGGTAAGTAATTCTCCCTCACTTCAGCTCTTCTTACATTCTCTGTTGTTTCTTTTCTCAGGTTTTAATCAATGCCTCCCCAGCCAGACTGACAATTTTACCAATTTCCAGAGATACAATAAAAAGTTACTGCTAGGACGGGTAATACAACTTTCAAATCCAGATTAAACTTCAAAGCATTTTTTTCAAGCCGTTTCTATAACTGTTAACACATCCTTCATGGAGCGAATGCCCGAACTCTGGAAACTAACCTGCTCCGTCCTCATCCCTCACCCAACACACTTTCAGGAGAAATCAGAGACGCAGCTGAGATGAACTCCCCTGAGAGGTCTCTGCCCCTTGCTAAAACTTAACTGCTGTGATCTTTCCCTCATAGGCTCTTCTGCCTCAGTGTCTGTCACCTCAGTTGGGGCCTAGAACGTACTCGTTGCGGTTCTTCATGGAAACTTGGGCCAAAGATTTGCCAACTGGGGGAGGGGGGGTTGAGGTAACTTTATTCCTTGGGAGTAAGGACTCTGTTCTAGGAGTCCTTCTGCACATCCCACCTCCTCAGGTAAACTCATCTATGAGAAATCTCCAGAATATTTCCTTTGCCCTGGCTTTGCCCTCCCCCCAGGCTCTTTCACCTGGCAAATACCTCCATCTATCTCTGCCTCCATCTCCCCGCAGGTGTTATTTCCCAAGGGGGCAGGTGCTTCAGCTCTCCACTAATATCCATTTCCTTAAAGAACCTCCGTTTCTAGGCTGGCACCTGGCTTCATTACCGTTCAGATGCTCTTCTCAGTTTCTGCTGTTCTGGCCTCTGTTCTCTGAGGCCGTTTTCCCCACAGCTTTCTTGTCCATGGCCTGTTGAAAAACTCCATAGCTGAAGGTGTGCTCATGAAGATGTGCTTCACAGGAGCTAATTCATCATCCTGCTACTCCTGCTAATGGGGAAGAGGGGCAGATATTTCTATGGCCTTGCACACACCTTTTGGCTCACAGGCATTTCTTCTCTGTGAAGGAATTTTCACTTCAGGGATGCAGAATTCTAAGGAGGGAAATAAGGACACTTAACCATTCTCTGTTCATTGGGGGATTCCCAAACTAAGCAGACATCCCTCATATCTGTCATTTGTAGTCCACGGAAGAGGTTTTTTTCTTCCCATTCCTAAACCACCACCCTCTCACTTCCCAGAAGGGCCTTTCAGCACACGTGCCCTTCTGGAACATTTCTAGGACTGTGTCTATTGCCCTGTGGGGACCTCCATGCCATCTTAGTTCCTGCTTTCAAACTGAGATTGGGAAACCCCAAAAACGTTCTCTGTGAAGACACATCTTCTTCCTCCCCTCTCCCTCCTCTTACTCCTCAGCAGAAGCGAGCATCTCCATTTTCTCTGAGATTACCTGATCTGCTGCCATTTCACCAAATTTCTTTTTTCCCCCCTCAATCATTGTACAAGCTGGGTGGATACTTTTTCTTCCTCTTTTTGGCATATGTAAAACCATCTCCTTTCACTTGCAAACCATCAAGTGGATCAGAACAAGCTTCAAGTTGGCTGAACTATGTCAGATTTCTGCTTTTTCTAGTTTTTTTCTCCCCTTTTTGTAAACAGATATATGTGCACCTTCCTGCTCAAAAAGACAGGAGCTGGGAAGAGCTCAAGTCTTTCTCTGAGCGTTAGCAAGTCTCATCTTTTGATTTTTTTTCTTTGCAAATATGTGCAACCTCAATTATCCTTCCCTCTTTCAGATGATGCAAGACCTCCTTGGAGCTCCAATCATAGAGCAGAGCTCCATCAGAAAATGAAGGACAGAGCATATAAGAGAGTCCTTTTCTCCAGTTGTTTTCAATCACAGACAAAAACTACTAGGGGAGGGGGACAAGGAAATGTAACAGGAAGGAAAAGAGGGCAGCCCAAATAATAAGACCATTTTTGTTGGCTTGAGAGGTGGTATCTCAAGCCACCAACGGCCTATGTCTCCTCAAGCTGAAATCCCTCTCCCTCTCTCTCTCTCACACCTGCTCTGAGTTCCACTATCAGATTGTGTCTGCATAATCCGGATAGTTGAGGTTGTGCTGTATGTGGAAACAGCATCCCCGCCTTTGCTATGTGGAGATCTTTATTTCTAGGATGTTTTCAGGTTAACAATTGTGGGGTGGGGAAGAGATGGATTGTGGAAAGAGACAGGTGTGTCGGCAGGGCCTGTGGGACCAGAATGTTTAGAAGAAAGACCACACATGCTTAAGGGCGGGTTGCGGCTTATCGGGGACAAACGATGGATGGAGGAGGTGGGTTGGAGGGCAGCCAGCAGCAGTAGATGGGAAGAAGTCTTGTAACATTTAATGCTTCTTTGACTGTTTCTAAACTAGGTGTCAATTCACAACAGGCTTCAAACGTACCAGCACAACTCCGTCCCGGGGCTCGAGACTGGAATGCAGCCCAGCACGCATCCTAACATGCCACGGGAGAGGCTGGAGACAGCATTGGTGCCCTCTTACCCTGCCTCAGCGGGGACGCTTGTACAGTGCCAGCAGATTGTCAAAGTCATAGTCTTGGACAAGCCGTGCCTCGCTCGAATGGAGCCGGCCCTCAACCAGACTCTGACGCGCTACGTCTCCTCTGATTCCTGCAGCTCCACCCCCTTGCGCGGTCTAGGCAGCGGGCTCCAAGGGACCCCAGTGAAAATCATCCATCAGCCCCCACTTCCGCCGCCGCCGCCACCCTACAACCACCCGCACCAAACCTGCCCCCCGAGCTCCTTGCTTGAGAGGCGCAGGTACTCCAGCGGCTCACGCAGTCTAGTGTAGCAGCTCCACCAGCACTGGCCAAAAAACAAACAAACAGCACAGACTTAACCCTGGGACCCTTTTCTGTCTTCAAAGAAAATCTAGTTTGTGATTTATTTTTTAGTAAAAAAAAAAGTGAGAGAAGCAAAAACAAAGCAAAAAAAAAATTACAGTACATACTATGAACATACCTAATTCCTCCTCATTTCTCTTGAAATAATTCTGTTTGTGAGGAGCCCATCTGTAGAAACTGTCTGAGAGCTCAAGAAGATGTTTCCTGCCCAGCCATCCAGCCATATGCTTGCACCCAAACAACATGGCGGTCTTTTGCTGCCATGGTTTTGTTCAGCTTTTCTATTCTTTGCTTTGTGTCTTCAGTTCTGTTCATTTTCCATCTATCCATCCATATCTCTCTCTCTCTCTCTCTCCCCCCCCCCCTTCCATTTTCAGCTTCCCGGTGTTTCTCACCATTGCCACAGGTTTCTGACCAAAATACTTTAATTACCTTTGGGGGGGGGCATGGATTTTGGATAGTCCACCTTGTTGGGGCTGAGGAGCCGCTGCCGCCTTTGCTGCCACCGCTGCTGCTGCCACCACAGCTTGCTAAGTTGAAGCTGAAACCTTGTGCCACTTCCCGCGCTTTCTCTTCATTGCCTTTTGGGGAGGGGGCGTACCCCTTGTTCTTGTGCAGCTGTCAGAAGAGAATGTCGGAGAGAGAAAGCTAAAGAAAGAGAGAGTGCGCCTCTCTATCCTGCACTGTGGCTGAACGCAAAGATGGCCTCACCCTGGACATTACAACCTTCTCTGCAGTTACATTAAAGTGTCGTACTGAGAAAGCTCTGCTGGGCACCAGCAGATTACATCACTTGTAAATATACACCTTTCTGGTTGAATGTGTATGGACTATGGCCGCCTATGGGAAGCACCAGACGGTTCTGGTAAAGTCAGGGTAAGGGGAGTGATTGGATCTAGAAATCTTCCTGGCATGGCCACTTGCCTAAATTAATAACCTCAAAAGGCTGTCCCTTTCTGGGGTTGTTTTTTTTTTTTTTTTAAATCTTAAATTGATTTATTTTCCACCACTCAACCAATATCAGGCCCAGCAGCTGGCTCACAAAACAGAGTAAAACAACAACTTTACGCAGGACTGATTAGGTAGAAAGGAGGAGGTTCCCCAAACCTGGCTGTCTCCTGCTGTTTCCTCTTTCACCCCCCAGCTAATTTTTGTCCTTACTTATCACAGGATTCTGCACCGCTGGTACACAAACCTTGTTCAAATTATAGGAGCCCCTCCAAAAACTTTGACTCGGATTTTATGTCCAGGGGAGAGAAGTAGGGGTAATAATGCCTACATCCTTGCCCTGGTCATCACAACACCAGTGTACATATTTTCAGAGAGATTCCAGGTTCTCTGTTCCATTCACATGTTCCTTCCTCTTTATATTTTGTTCTGGTTCTGCTGACTTAGTTTCTGTGACTGATTTATCTATCAAATTTTAGGCTGCCCTTTCTACAAGGCACACAATTTGGCCTACATCATTCTCCTTTCCCCATTTTATCCTCGAAATGATACTGTGAGGTAGTAGGGCTGTCAGGTCCTCCCTGGCCACAGGCAGCTGAGTAGGGTTGCCAGATCCAGATGGGGAAATTCCTGGAAATTTGGGGGGGGGTGGAGCCTGGGGAGGACAGGGACCTCGGTACGGTACGATGCCATAGAGTCCAACCTCCAAAGCATCCATTTTCTGCAAGGGAACTGATCTCTGTAGTCTGGAGATGGCCTGTAATTTCAGGGGATCCCCAGGTCCCACTTGGAAGAAGAAGAAGAAGAGATTGGATTTATACCCGCCCTTCATGACCCAAAAGAGTCTCAGAGCGGCTTACAAACTCCTTTCCCTTCCCCTCCCCACAACAGACACCCTGTGAGGTAGGTGGGGCTGAGAGAGCTCTGACAGAAACTGCTCTTTTTCAAGAACAGCTGTGCCAGAACTATGGCTTGCCCAAGGTCATCCAGCCAGGTGCAAGTGGAGGAGTGGGGAATCAAACCTGGTTCTCCCAGAATAGAGTCCACGCACTTAACCACTACACCAAACTGGCTGGCATTCCTAGGTAGGTTAGGTCAAGAGAGAATGACTGTCCCAAAGGTCACCATGGGAATGTGTATTCAAATATCCAAAGGGATAGGCCAGCTCTGTAACCACTGGCTTGTCTATTTAAGAGAGCTGTCATCCTGAATCAGTAATATGTTTACAGAGGCAGAGAAATATGCCTTATTTATTTGCTTGTTTGTGTAAACATTTATATCCCACCTTTCCTTACGGTTCCAGGTGGCTTACAATAATAGTTAAAAACATTCTCAGTGTAATTTTTTTTTAAATCCATTTAAAACCAGAAATAAAATAGCAAACCCTAGGACAATTATGATTTGTTTTCCACCTTCCTTAGTATTTCTAAGACAATGAAATGAAACATTGTTTAAGATAAACAGAAGAGAAGCAAAGCACCCCAATCAGTTGCTTTCATGAACACGTAAAGATATCTAATAGGGAAATAAATGAAGGGACTGGTGTCTTAGAGAAGCCAGTCATGGAAGCAAACGCCTGTAACAGCAGGTTGATTCTCCCTCATTTCAGGCTTGCTTCTCTTCACAAACAAACTCTCGCCAAGAAAAAAAAACCCTGTCAGGTGGGTAGGGAATTCTGGTGGGAGGAGATGAAAGCAGAGCTCTGCTTCTTGCTGTTATCGGAGATGCTGACGTACGAAAAGATTGTATTAAAGTGGGCTAAGGTGGTATTTTTAGAAAAAAATACATCTCCCCACGCATGAGGGAGGAGCACTATTAATTAGCTTAAGGGCTTTGCTCTTGCTCATTCTATCTCCCTACGCGGCTTAAGAAGATCAACTTTAGGATTTGGAAATAGGGCAGAGCAAGTTTTATCTCATTTATTTGTTTAGAAAGAAGAAAATATGTTGGTTCTTTGCGAGCAGAAAAAAAAAAAACCTCAGGAGCCAGCTAGTGTTGAAGCAGCATCTGGGAATATTAGCAAGAGGCCTTCGCCTACATTGGTTCCTCAAGTTAGACAGCACTGGGCTAGCCGGAGTGTGAATTTACCTCAGGTAGTTGTTAGCATCAAGTTTGTACTCTGGGCCTTCATTTTGGCTCCCCACCCCACCCCTACCCCCGCCAAGTTGGACTAGTCAGGTGAGCAAGGCCTGACAAATACTTCAAGGCCTTCTGTGCCAGGTCAGGGTCTATGGTACAGTTAATGCTCAGAATCTTTTAAAGTGTGCAGAATGGCACTGTTACCAGTTTTAAAACACTTCACTTGGAGCACATGGAACTGTATTATATACTGAGTCAGACCATTGGGTTATCAAAGTCAGGATGACATCACTTCCAGTATTTTCTGCTCTGACTGGCATAGCGAGACCAGGTCTCCCATTTCAGTGGGAGACTTCCTGATCTCCCTGTTTGTTGCCTACCAACCAACTGAAGACCAGCAAGAGGAATTTAAAAAACAAAACAAAACCTCAGATGTGATAACATGTTGCTGGTGGGACATCAATGGGGTACTCTAGAATTTGGGCAAAACTCAATGGAATACTGGAAGTGATGTCATACCACTGGCCCAATGCCATTTCCCCCTACCTCTGTGCCCCCTCTCGCTGGTTGCCAGCCATTGGCTAGTAACCCTAGACTGACAGCAGCTCTCCAGGCCCTCAAGCAGAGGTCTTTCACATCAACCTACTACCAGATCCTTTTTTAAGAGATGATATAGATCAAACCTGGGACCATCTGCATGCAGAGTAGATGCTCTACCAGAGATCCAAGACCTGCTAAGACTCATATCCGGGATTCTGGACAGCTTGCTGCCCACTGAAGGAGACAGTGCCGAGCTAGTAGGATCAGTGGGTTGGCAGGTTCATAGCTAGTTTCTGCAGTGGCTGTATTTGCAGATGGAGGAGGAATTTCTACATCTATATCCCGAGGTGCAAAATACAGGATCTGTATTGCAAAAGACTGGGAAGCAGAACAGGAAAAGGGCTGAGTCTATGTCATATCTACTCTACCAGGTGTCGTCGTGAGGCTGCCAGATAAGATTTCATTATATGACTATCACTAAAATCTGCCTTCATTCCCAAGGACTGGAAGGTAGTTAATGTAACCCCTATCTTTAAAAAAGGTTCCAGAGGACATCTGGGAAATTACAGGCCAGTCAGTCTAAAGTTGATAGCAGGTAAGTTGGTGGAATCCATTATTAAAGATAGAATTAGTAGGCATGTTGATGAACAAAAGCTATTGAGGAAGAATCAGCATAGATTCTGTAAGGGAAGATCTTGTCTCACTAACCTTTTAGGGTTTTTTGAGGGGATGAACATGTGGATAAGGGTGACCCAGTAGATTTTGTTTACCTAGACTTCCAAAAAGCTTTTGATAAAGTTCCTCATCAGTGGCTCTTAAATAAACTCAGTAGTCGTGGGATAAGAGGACAAGTCCTCTTGTGGATTAAAAACTGGTTAACAGGAAACAGAGAGTGGGTATAAGTGGGCAGTTTTCACAGTGGAAGGTGGTAAGCTGTGGGGTATCTCAGGAATTGGTACTAGGTCAGTTGCTTTTTAATTTGTTCATTAATGATTTGGAGTTTGGAGTAAGCAGTGAAATGGCTACATTTGTGGATGACACTAAGTTGTTCAGGGTGGTGAGAACCAGGGAGGATTGTGAGGTGCTCCAGAGGGATCTGTCAAGGCTGGGCAACTGGGTGTCAACATGGCAAATGAGGTTCAACGTGGGCAAGTGCAAAGTAATGCACATTGGAGCCAAATACCCCAACTATAAATATATGTTGATAGGGTCCAAACTGGCATTAACTCACCAGGAGAAAGATCTTGGAGTTGTGGTAGATAATTCACTGAAGTTGACTCAGTGTGCGACTGCAATAAAAAGGCAAATGCTATGCTGGGGGTTAAGAAGGGATTTGAAAACAAATCAGCCAGTATCATAATGCCCCTGTATAGATCTATGGTATGGCCTCATTTGGAATACTGTGTACACTTATGGTCACTGCACTTCAAAAAAGATATTATAGCACTGGAAAAGGTGCAGAAAAGGGCAACTAAAATGATTAAGAGGATGGAACACCTTTCCTATGAAGAACAGTAAAAGAAGTTAGGGCTTTTTAGCTTGGAGAACCAACAACTGAGGAGTGTCATGATAGAGGTATGGGAAATTATTCATGGGATAGAGAAGGTAGAGAAAGAAGTACTTTTCTCCCTTTCTCACAATAAAATAACTTGTGGGCTCTCAATGAAATTAATGATCAGTAGTCTTGGTGCTTGGGGGCAACAGTGGGAGGACTTCTGAAGTTCTGGCCCCACTGGTGGACCTTCTGATGGTTTTTGGCCACTGTGTGACACAGTGTGTTGGACTCGATGGGCCATCGGCCTGATCCAACATGGCTTCTCTTATGATCTTATGATCCAATTCTGAGAATGTTCTGTTCTTTTTTGGTGTTTTCTGCCATTCCGGAAGGAATGTATCTTTCCACACAGTGCATCAGTCAAACCATGCACAGTTTGTGTGTTTGGATACATGTAGAATATCATCTAATTTAGTTAACACAAAGTGGCAAAAAACCCCACACTTAAATAGTTTGAGAAAATAATTGGGGTGTGTTTTTTGATAAAGTATTTATGAAGTTCTGTTAGAAGAGAGATCAGCAGCATTAATAATGCATTCAGGAGGACGTGAGGGTACTCAGTCATGGAAACTTTGCTTGAAATTTTGATCTCTTCCCCTTCCTACTTCTGTTTAATCGAGAATGCAAAATGTGTTGGGACTCAAGAGTGCCTGGATTTCACACCCTAAGAACTGGAACATGTCTCCCTGCTACTACTTTGTGGCGATGGAGAGAATCTCAATGCCCCTCCAGAGACATTACTATTAATATATTATTATGGCTGTCGTTTGGTTAAATAAATCTTAGCCAGTTCCATGAGTTTTCATTGATCAACTGATTAAGTTAGTCAAACTGCCATAAATGGGTATATAAAAGAAACAAAGGTTTTCAAGAAAATGGCATACTTTGCTTTTAGACAATGCCCATGTGCTGCACCCCCGTAACAGAGGTATCCCTCCTTTTGATGCATACACTGGACGGAATGCCTCTTTTAAGACAGTATTTGCCACATGCAGTTTTGATAAGTATTTGTATTAAAATAATTTAAAACATTTAAGAATCTGCTGCTTGAGTAATTGGGTATCATTTTAATTAATCACAATTTAATTAAGTCAGCTCAACCAATTAATTGACTGAATATTGCAGACCTGATTGTTATTGTTTTAACACATTCTAAGACTGTGTCCTGGGAATGGAATGTTCCAGGCCTGAGTCTTGACTGCTCTTAAGCCCCACCATCCTGCCTAAAATAATTAATTGATGAGGCTCTCCAAAATCAGTATCTCACCTACCTAGCAGTATTGAACCTGAAATTGTTGATAGCTGTTTGCTGGGATCCAGCATTCTAGTATTTTAAAAGAGGAAGCCAGAATATCAGTGTTATTTCTCTAAGAACCAGAACAAGCCTGAGCCATTTTTGTGGCTAAAAGTTAGGGCTGCCGGGTCTTGCCTGCCTGGTGGCGGGGGTGGTGTCTTCAGTCTTGCCCTGGGAGTCTTCTGGCCACCATACCACCATACAGTCTTCTGGTCACCATAGAGTTTTTGTCCAAATGCTAGATTGCCCCCTACGCGATGTGCCCGGTGTGATGACATCACCTCCAGGGTGGTGGGGTCCCCCCCCCACTGGCTAGCTGCCCGGTGGTGGTTTTGGGGCCCCGCATTTGGGGGAAACCCTGCCCCCATCGGGGGGATGGCAACCCTACTAAAAGTATATGTTTACATGGAAACCAATGATAATCTATGGCTGACATCTGGAAAGGACCAATCAGATATAGAAGTGCATAGAGAAAGAATACCAGAATACCTGCCATAATAATACAAGGTTGTGTCAGGATTTGGGCTGAGCATTTCTAATAACTGTAATATATACCCCCAAAGAACTCTTTTGATTTAAAATAATTGTTTTGCCACAAGCAAATATGTCCATGTTATAGGACTTGCAAGGAAAGTTATGACATGGAAATACTCTGAGGTCTAGGTCCGTATTTTATATATAGCAATATAGCAACAAATCCCATTGCTGTTTAACCTCTTGAGGTATCCATGCTACATAGTTTCCCCAGGAGTTTCTTGAAGGCAATACAAAATTATTTAATTAAATTCATGTTAATTGAGATCCATTAGGGCCTTGCAAAGGGCCATGTGTGCCTGTTCAATTAGATGTTGAAAGATATTCATACCAAAGCAGTTCTAGATAAGCAACCGCATTAATCCCCATCTTTCGTGTTCTGCTGTTGGAGACTGAACCATATTCATTTGCAAGTCCTGACGTGCCCCTTGCTATGCATGACAATATTGTCCAACACTCTTCAGAAAAACAGACAATGGTGTTGTTTCCAATGGTGAGAACAGTGGGACTTCCCAGTCAAGCAGGGAACTTGCTTGAAGAGTGTCTGGAAGCTAAACTGCATTGCTCATTTTTGCTGTGATCTTCAGTTTCTTCTGCATTCAGAACAAAAGAAAGCAATAGTATCTACAATAATAAACTTGTTTCCTGTTTCCTAGTGGAGGGAGGAATATTCAATACATTTTTATCCTCCACTGTGCTCAGGAGGTACACTTTCCCCTAAAGAACAATCTGGTGAGGAGAGTCAGGCTGAGAAAGAGAAAGGGTCTAAAGTCTAAAGTCACCACAGTGAGTTTCACGGTGGAGTCGGGGTTGGACCTTGGGTCTGCCTAGCCCTACTCCGACACTCCAACCAGGCTCTCGTGGTCACTGGGTCATGCAAGCCATCAACCAAGGCCAGGATAGGATTCTACAACCTAGCCAGTTAAGCCCCCAAAGAGCATCTCATAACCCCTTCTAGCTTTAACACAACACAGTTGTACACAAAAAGGACCCAACATCTGGTTTCATTTGTAATGAAACTTGCATAGTTGTGCACTAGACTGTGACAGTGTTCCCTCTAAGCTGAGTTAGTGTGAGCTAGCTCACAGTTTTTTAACCTCTGGCTCACACATTTTTGTCTGTCTTCGCTCAGGAAGGAGGGCTCCAGAGCAAACTGATTTATGCAGTAGCCAAATCGCTCGCTCACAGCTTTAATGCAAATAGCTCACAAAGTAGAATTTTTGCTCACAAGACTCCACAACTTAGAGGGAACATTGCTTACAGATATATCCTAACCTTCAGTTCCACTTAAGAAAATCCCTAAAGGTACAGTGAGCCATCAAGTCGCAACCAATTTATGGTGACCCCGTCATGGGGTTTTCAAGACAAGCAATGGACAGAGGTGGTTTGCTATTGCCTGCCTCTGCGTAGCAACCCTCGTCTTCCTTAGTGGTCTCCCATCAAAGTATTACCCATGACCGGCCCTTCTTAGAGTCAGGCTAGTCTGGGCTATCTAGGCTGTTAGGAAAATCCCTACCCTTAGATTAAGGATTAGCTAGAATGGCCAGATAAACATTTCCAAAATTCTGCCTTTCAAACTGGGTAGTGGGTGCATGGTCTTACATTACCCTGCTTATGAAGTTCCTCCTGCTATAAACCCAGCACTTGGGACAAAGCTTGTTGATACTGATTCTCAAGTAATGCCTGTAACACTGTAGCAGCTGTTTAGTCACACACAGAACACACCGATGGCTCAGCAGCTTTAAAAACCAGACTTGCGATTTGCAGTGTCTGAAATAACAAATGGCTACAAGGTTCTGAGGGGTTATGGTGCTCTGTAATAAGAGATACCACTTTTGTACAAAGAACACCCTTTTAACGAAGACTTAAAATGGTCTTAGTTGTCATTTCCTCTCCCTAAAGAAATTCTGCAAGGCAAGCCGAGAACAGCCCTCTAGCAAAGAATTCTCAGCGCCTTCACTAGACTACAGTTCTCAGGACTTGGGTGTGTGTGCGTGTGACAGAGTATAATCCTAAACAGAGTTATACCCTTCTAAGGCCATTGGTCAATGATCTTAGCAGGATATAACTGCTTGGGATTGCATGGTTCGACTGGTTTAAACTTGATATGTTTGTAATATAGGTAAACCTTCAGGATTGTTCCAGTGGATTTATCCTGAGTCAGGGTGCGTTCAGACGGGGCATTTGCAATGGTATAGGTGCCGGTTGGAATCGGTGTACTTACCGGCATTCACACGGTGAACATCTGCCTTCCGTCCCTAACCGTTGCAAAGAGCTTTAAACTGTTGTATTCTGCCACTAGGTCCCCAAGTGGTGGTATCCTGAGTGCAACGGTTGTAATCGCTTTACCCCCCCCCACCCCCACCCCTGTCTGATCGCTCTCCACCGTTGTAGAGCCATTTCCGTTCGGAAGTCCGAGGCTTCCGATTTTCGCCCCCCATTTTTTTTGTTAGGTCGGCGATATGCGCTTGGGCGAAGCTTCGCCCCGGCGTTTCCGGCGTTTGTTTAAAAAAAAGAAAGAAAAGGTCCTTAGTTTAACTTTTAGAGGAGTCCGGGATCTTAGGGAGGCCACTTTGCTCTTTAAACTTTAAAGGTAAGTCCTTACCTTTAAACTTTAAATGTAAGACGGGGTGTTTTGCGCATGCATGAAGATTGCCATTCTTTGGATGGCTGCCTATGCGCATGCACAAACTAAGTTTTTAAAAAAACACAAACCGCTGACGCCCGCTGTGTGTGAACGGGCATACAGCGATGGGCTCCGCAGACAGGAGGTAAGTGTGATTGCGTTTCAGCCGGCATAAACTGTACCGGTTGAAACGCCCCGTCTGAATGCACCCCTAGACTAGCAATCCACCTTAAACAGTACTCAGGAGGATCTTGGGGGACCTTAAAAGTAGAATTTCCCCCCTGTTTTCTGGGGTCCTTGAAGCAGGGAAGCTGGGCAGTCATATCCAGAACATCAAAGACAAAGATGTGGGCTCAGTTCCTGAATTTTCACCCCTTTTTTGTCCCTGTCATATATGCAGGGATGAAACTAGCTTACATTTCTTACCAGTAGGTGGGGGGCTCAGCGCAGAAGGTGGGAAGTGTCACTTCATGTAGCTCTAGTACCAGCTCATACTGGCCCATATTTACTATGGCTATTGCTTTTAGACTTTGGCTCTAGACTCCTACAGAGACCTGTTTATGAATGCATCTTCACCCTCTCTGCCACGCCTATGTGCTCCTACCTGCAAAATATATAACATATACACCATCTCTTTCTTCTCGAGAGAAACTTGTACAACGTTAGTCACAAAGGGTGCAAAGGGATCCTGAATAATAATAACAATAAGGCCCAACAAGCCCCAGCTAGTTTATGGCGACTCCATGAAGTTCCATCTCGTGTGGTCAAGGCAGGAGACGAGCAGGGGTGGTTTCCCGTAGCAGCCCCAGTCTTCCTTGGTGGCCTCCCGTCCAAGCGCCGGCCATGTCCACCCCTCCTTAGCTTCCAAGCTCTGGCCAGCTCAGGCTGGTCTAGGCTATTTAGGCTGCTAACCAGATATTGCTCCACAGTAAGGTCACGGATCACGTCTCTTTTCATTCTGTTTTGATTATTCATTCGGGAAGGTTAGCTTTATGCCGCTTCTCTCCCCTAAGGGACCCAACCTACTTACAGTAGTGTTATTGCTTTGAATCAGTTTTCTTGGTGGAAGTTTATGGGGTCTCTAAAACACACAGTGCCCCCAAGATTTCTGAAACTGCTGCCTGCCAGGAAGATTCTGCCTTTAAAAAGGGGGGGGGGACCGTGGTTGTGTGCAGGGAGAACTGCGTCGCGTCGCATTGCTGTACTGGGCTATCCTAGTATGTTCCTTCTGCTGTAACCCACCACCACCAAGGCCAGAGCCTAAGACTGTTGGTCGTTGTTCTCAAGTGATGTCTGTAATTCTCTAGCGGCTGATTACCCACTGTGTCCGCATCACTCCTTAACAGCCGCCCCTGGGTCAGAAGCTTTAATGATCTCTTAGTTTTCATTTTCTTTGCACTCGGTTATCACTTGGCACATCCCCACTGAATGTTTCTTTTCATTCTCAACGACCAGAAAACAAAAGATGTTACTTACCTGTGTGTGTAGGCTACTCGAGAGCACCTGTATGTCCATCCGTCTGTACCTGTTTCCTGCTGTACATATTCTCAAGAGAAGCTTCCTAACGGGGAACAGCGGTGTGCTCACATCTAGCAAAGATTCCAAATGGCTAATATTTTGTAACAAAATAGACGAGATGTATTTTATCTGTTCAATTAATAGAGTTTTAGAAATTATATTGAGATATGTCACTTGTGTAAATATGTCTTCTTTGCCTCGGCCACCTTCAGTGTTTCTTCCTTCCCGCCCCATTGCCCTTTCTGCCTCAACACGCCACTAAAAATGTCTCAGCTAATGCAACATTTTCAAGCACATTTTGGGAGGGTGGGGGCAAAGAATCTCCTTGAGCAAAACCTGAGGGGAATTCTCAGGGAAATCGAAAGAGTTTTGATAAATCCAGAACATATCCTTGGATGCTGTTCAGCACATCTCTCGATTGTTGTTGGATTTTGCCTAAATTTGTTTCCTCACCCCGTCTTGTTGCTGTTCTGGGTACTTTTGATATTTTGAGGTAAGAGAATGGTCAGCACCATAAAATGTCTACTGCATGGGCTGGGGTCAATCACAATGTTGATAAGTTGCGTACCTTATGATGGGTGACCTCTGAAGGAACAAGGGAAGGTCCTCATAGGGTCTTCTGAATCATCTCCTACTCCACTGAGGTGGAGGAAAGCCAGGCTTTGGAGAAACTGATGGTCTACCAAAAGAGCAAATGGTCGCTAAGAAAGCCATTGATGAGTGGCATGGCATACTGAAAAGAATATGGCGCTCCAGATGGAGATGGCTGATGGCTCTACCAAACCCAATCAAGCCTTTCACTGGAGCTTTCATATAAGCAAAGGGATCTTTAACCTTTTCCTTCCTGGCATAAAAGCAGAAGCAGCCATCTAGTAGATTGCTCCAGGCCCTAAAAATTCCCTTAGTGCATATGTACCAGCATCTGTGGAAAGGTTATGTAGGTATCCTTTCATGGCTTACAGTGAGCTTTGTCTGCACCTGCTTAGATAGCTTATCTTGTCCCTTTGGTGGTTATTTATCTCCTAATGTTCTCACATTACCCAACATTTAGGTGCCAGCTGCGGTTCCCATTCAAGTCAGCAGGGGTTGAATCCAGTCAATGGGAATCATTCAAGCCGAGTCAAATTGTTAGGGTAAATATCAAAGAGCTCTTTACAAATTATTCTGTGGGTAGCAGCAGCAGCATCATCATCTTTTTTGAGAAACATAACAATTTTGTTGCAATAACATGGATGGCTGGAAAAACCTGAAATCTCCCATCTGTCATTCAGTCATAAAAGTTGCAGATCATTTATAGCGGGTTTAATATTCTTCCAGTGTTGGTGGATGCAGAGGGTTTTTTTCTATACTAAGCAAATAACCATGTTCTGGATCCAGAGAAATCTTACTGAAATCAATGGGACAAGTTAGATGCAGCTAAATTAAAAGTTCTGCTAGTTTCAGAAGGGCTTGAATTATCTTTGACTAATTTGACACAGAGGTTTTGATGGGGTTGAAGAATTGCCCGTTTCATATGTAGATCCCAATCCAGAGTTAGTAGCACATAAATCCCATCATTTTCAGTGGGACTCTGTTTGTACAGGGGACCTACATATGAAGTAGCTGTTAGGCAAGATATATGCTATGCTCCCTGGACTGCTACAGTATTTGTTTATCTTGTATGAAGCTTGCATATATTTACTAAGATTCAGACCTAGTAATACACATAATTTGTGACTCTAATCTTGAGGATAGATTATTGTGATGCACTCTACCTCTGATGACTATCTAGAAGCTTCAGCTGATACAGAAAGAATGAGATCTAGGCCTAGCTCTTCTGTGGGAGTACATTACATCACTACACCAGAGGCCTTTTGTCTTCTGGACTCAACAAAAAGGGCTGGTTTTGTCCTACAAAGGCCTTGGGTGGATGTGTGCATTTTGTGTCTCCTTCACGTGACAGTGATTTCAAGTAAGGAACATGGCATGAACCTCATCAGACTCATTTCATCCCATCCCACCGTCCTCGCAAATAAATGCACATGATGCTTTATCCTGATTGTAGGCATCAGAGGTAATTCCCACTGTCCTCTACAGGGCTTTCTCACTGGTGCCTGCTTTGGGAACCCCTGCTGAGCTTGTGATCTAGGATTCTAGATGCCCCAGAGTTTGGTCCTGATATTACCCTACCACGCTCAGTAGCACTGCAACATCTTGTAATTACTGTGGGCTGCCTTTCAGAAAAATGGGGTTGGAGCCTAGTGGTTTTTCACTGGGTTTCCAAGTGGAATTTTAAGCTACACATGGTTGCTATCCCTGAGCTTTCAAGATTGGGCAGGTTCTAGTGTCAAACAAACCAATGGCAATGACATGATCCACCCTGTACCATGTGAAGGAATCACCATCAAGAATGGAGAGCCCATCTATTCCATCATCCACCCAAGCACGGGTAATACCGATCACAGTGTGAGGCATCTCATCTTGCTTCCAACGAGGCAGCTATCTGTTCTCCCCAAAGGTAGATTTAGCAGCCTGCCCCCAAATTCCCAGAACTCGTTGGATTAACTAATTATGCCCCATATTCTTAATATGGCCAATGTGGTCATGAACTTGTTAGAAACAATGTGCTGTTTTCCATCCCCCTGGTAGGATTTCTGTGCATCCTCCTGGTGGTTTACCCCTCCCAGTGCCCAAACATCCTGATTCAAATCCATGAAGAATTTGGGGTGACACAGGTTATTTGCCCGCTGGCTTGCAGACTTGCAGGACATGCTGCTGTTTCACAGATCTTCCTCCCTGGCCACGAAATCTGTATGAGGATCCTGATCCTGACCATACCTGTAGTTGCAGCAGCAGTCTGTGCATGGCAGGTAGTGCAAACCTGCAAAGAGATTAAGAACATCAGAAGAGCCCTGCTGGATCAGACCAGTGGTCCACATAGTCCAGCATCCAGCCAACCCATTTCTCTAGAGGCTCAACAAGAGGCATAGAGGCCAAGGCCTTCCCCTGATGTTGCCTCCTGGCTCTGGGATTCAGAGGCTTAGTGCCTCCAAATGTGGAGGTTCCTATAATGATTTGAAGAACCTATCGGTTTGCACTGACACAGCTGCCTCCCACAGAAATTCTCACTACCCCCTACTCCATCAAGACACTCCCTTCCCACTTCTGTGTGGTTTCACGCAAGGCTGCTCTGTGAAACGATTGCCCACAGCAACTGCTCCCAGTCGAGTGGCCCTAAACCCACGCACTCCAACTTGCCCTACCATCCATTTCCTACTTGAAAAGCATCCTGGTGCAAAGGAATAGCAGCACACAAGACCTAACCTGGATTCTAAGTTTCAGCAACTCCTCTGACAGAATGGATTTTGCTTCTGCGGAGAAGGGGGAGGGATATTTTTGCCGATTCTCTGCTCCTGCTGCAGACTCCCGCTTCACTCCCCACACTGTTCCTTCACGGCCACCAACCTACAGAGCACAGAAAGGTGCAATGGGACAGGAAAGGTGGGAAAGTTGCCTTCTTCCAGGGCCGCTCTGTTCGTGCTGATTAGGATCCCGGCCCCTTTTCACAGATCAGGGGTCCCCGGCCCTTTTTTTGAGTCAGCAGCCACCTGTGGAATTCTGACACAGGGTGGTAGATGCAGTCACAAGACGGTTGCCTCAAAATGGCTGCCAGAGGAGGTGGAGCCAGCCACAAAATAGCTGCCATGATTTACCTTCAGTCGCACAGTAAAGTTTCTTGTACTAACTGCGGCTTTAGCGATGCCTTTAAAAATCTGCTCAGTCAATGAAATCTCAAAAGCCGTGTGGGGCAAAAGCCCCACCCGGCCCTGCCCACTTTCTAAGAACTTCTGGTAGGTGCCAAGGAAGGTGTTGGTGGGTGTTAACAAACAAAGAAATGGAAGCTGTAAAAGGTAAAAAGGATTCCTTTAAGTGGTGGAAAGCTAGTCACAGTAAGGCTGATAAAACGGAACACAGGCTATGGCAAATAAAATGCAAGTCTGTGGTCAGGCAGGCAAAAAGGGAATATGAGGAGCATATAGCAAAAAACATAAAAACCAACAATAAAACTTTCTTCAAATACATTAGAAGCAGGAAACCAGCCAGGGAGGCAGTGGGACCCTTGGATGACCAAGGGGTAAAAGGAGTACTGAAGGATGATAGGGAAATGGCTGAGAAGCTAAATGCATTTTTTGCCTCCGTCTTCACTGTGGAAGATGAGAAGTGCTTGCCCACTCCAGAACCGCTGAGTTCGGGAGGGGTGTTGAAAGACCTGAGTCAGATTGAGGTGATGAGAGAGGAGGTCCTAAAACTGATAGACAACTTAAAAACTGATAAATCACCAGGCCCAGATGGCATACATCCGAGAGTTCTGAAAGAACTCAAATGTGAACTTGTGGATCTCCTGACAAAAATATGTAATCTTTCCTTAAAATCAGCCTCCATTCCTGAGGACTGGAAGGTAGCAAATGTCACTCCCATCTTTAAAAAGGGTTCCAGAGGAGATCCGGGAAATTACAGGCCAGTCAGTCTGACGTCGATACCGGGTAAATTGGTGGAAACCATTATTAAGGAAAGAATTAGTAGGTACATAGATGAACAAAACCTATTGAGGCAGACTCAGCATGGGTTCTGTAAGGGAAGATCTTGTCTCACTAACCTGTTAATGTTCTTTGAGGGGG
>NW_015160877.1:98073-162364 GCF_001447785.1 Gekko japonicus
GTGTGTGACTGCAATAAAGAAAGTCAATGCTATGCTGGGGATTATTAGGAAGGGTATTGAAAACAGATCAGCCAATTTCATAATGCCCGTATATAAATCAATGGTGCGACCTCATCTGGAATACTGTGTGCAATTCTGGTCACCACACCTTAAAAAGGATATTATAGCTTTGGAAAAAGTGCAGAAAAGGGCAACTCGAATGATAAAAGGGTTGGAACACTTTCCCTATGAGGAAAGGTTAAGGCGCTTAGGGCTCTTTAGCTTGGAGAAACGACGACTGAGGGGTGACATGATTGAGGTTTATAAGATTATGCATGGGAAAGAGCAGGTAGAGAAAGAGGTACTTTTCTCCCTTTCTCACAATACAAGAACCCGTGGGCACTCCATGAAATTGCTGAGTGGTCGGCTTAGAACGGATAAAAGGAAGTACTTCTTCACCCAAAGAGTGATTAACACATGGAATTCACTGCCACAGGGAGTGGTGGCGGCTACAAGCATGGACGGCTTCAAAAAGGAATTAGATAAGCATATGGAGCAGAGGTCCATCAGTGGCTATTAGCCACAAGGTATAGATAGGGACTCTGGGGCAAGTGATGCTCTGTCATCTTGGTCCTTGTGGGGGGTCAACAGTGGGAGGGCTTCTAATGCCGTGGCCCCACTGGTGGACCTCCTGATGGCACCTGGTATTTCTGGCCACTGTGTGACACAGAGTGTTGGACTGGATGGGCCTTTGGCCTGATCCAACATTGGCATCTCTTATGTTCTTATGTTCTTATGTTATGGCACAGACGGGGACCACGTTGTGAACCAAGTGCCATCAGGAGGTCCAGCAGTGGGGCACTAGGAGCCCTCCCACTGTTGCCCCCCCACCAAGCACCAAGAATTCAGTGCATCACTTGCCCCAGGATGGATGCCTGTTCTAAACCAACACTTGCAACCATTGCACATTAATGTACTGCACTGCAGTATTCATGTGGTGAAACGCACATGTGTGCAGTCATCGTACCAGATGTGCTACGGGTCAGTTTTATGCTATTTGCTACATAGAAGGGCTTTCTGTATAGAAAATAGTAACATAAGCCTTGAATCCACATACGATGTCTCAAGGAGCCCCACCCTGACAGCATAGTGGTCTTGGTTTTTATGGGATCCAATGATAGGCATTCCAAAGACAAAGAAGAGAACATCTGCGCCACTCACCCCCTCCCCCCCCCAAATCTGCAGGTGCAAAAACAGGAAAAACAACAACAGACACCTCTTGACAGTAACGACAGGGAACAATCATCTCCTGAGGAACTGCTGAGCTTATCAGTGGCAAACGATGCTCCCCTTTCCATGTTGTGGTCCTTCTAATCCTCTGCCAGTTGGAGCCCCACCCTGATAGCATCGTGGTCTTGGTTTTTATGGGATCCAATGACAGGCATTCCAAAGACAAAGAAAAGAACATCTGCGCCACTCACCCCTTCCCCCCCCAAAACCTGCAGGTGCAAAAACAGGAAAAACAACAACAGACACCTCTTGACAGTAACGACAGGGAACAATCATCTCCTGAGGAACTGCTGAGCTTATCAGTGGCAAACGATGCTCCCCTTTCCATGTTGTGGTCCTTCTAATCCTCTGCCAGTAACACACGGTACAAAGAGCAATCACAGTGCATGTAACTCATGCCAAGTGCACGAAGTCCAGACAGCTCCAGAAGGTACAGCTCCTATAGGAATGCCAGGTTTTCTCTGTACTTCATTGCCCATTTCAAGTCTACGGCTTCGAAGACTCGGAGTAGGGAATAAAGGGAACAAGACTTAACTCGGCAAGGAAGAAAAGCATGGTTATGTCTCCATGTTGAATCATCACAGCCTGAAGGAGCTACAACCTAAACATCTGTCCACCCCCACTGCAGTTGTTTCCATGAGCTCTTTTGATGCCTGAGCTGATTTATCACAACTACCTTTCTCTGCATAGTAATATGAGCATTTACAGTTCCACAGTAGAATGTCACTGGTTTAAAAATATCCCTGGCCCATTTTCCTGCCCGTTCTCCCCCCTCCCACACCCCACCAGCATCCGTGTCTGGCTTCCGGGAAAGGTCACCTCTGTCTCAGAGAGACAATGTGGAATGAAGGATGAGGTTGTGATCAGAAACCACACCACTGATTTGTCTGAAGCCACATCTGATAACGTGCCCTGGTCCACCCAAGACCAGAGAGCTCATTCAGCACCTCCTTGCCAGCTTCCACATTGGTTCCTGTCTCTTAAGTTCGTGGCAATCAGTTCTAGACGCCACCACAACAGGTGCTCCTCATGGCATTTGCTCACATTGCAATTGGTCAGCAAAGATCATGTAAAGGAATATAGGTCAATCTGCATAGCTATTTCCTCGTGGTATTTATTTACTGCATGTATACGCTACCTTTCTCCCCAACGGGCACCCAAAGCAGCTTGCATCGTTCTTCTCCCCTCCTCCATTTATCCTCACAACAACCCTGTGAGATAAGTTAGGCTGACAGCGTGTGACTGACCCAAGGTCACCCAGTGAGCTTCCATGGCAGACAGGGGATTCGAACCTGGACCTCCCAGGTCTTAGTCCTGCAGTATAACCAGTACACCACCCCGGAGATGATTAACAGACAATCTGAATGTTCCTGTCACCCTGTATACAGGACACACAGGCTACAAACAGGACCATTACCACTGCCCCTGCAAGACACACCCTGCTAACCCCACCTCCCTCCACATGTATTCAGCCCCATGCTGGAATACAGTCTGTGCGCAAGTTCAGTCAGGCAATCAACAATGATGGCGGGCATCCTACATTGGCCTAGAGGAAGCTCTTACAGCCTTTCTTTACATTAAGTGGTTCTTCTTCCAACGGATGAGTCTTTTAAGTAAGGGAAGGTTTCAAACTTGGAATGTTGGCTACAAGCTATTGCTGATTACATGGACTGAGTGCCTAAGAAGAAGAAGAAGAGTAGTAGTAGTAGTTGGTTTTATACCCCACCCTTCACTACCCAAAAGAGTCTCAGAGTGGCTTACTCTGAGGTAAGTGGCTTACCTTCCCTCTCCCTCCCCACAACAGACACCCTGTGAGGCAGGTGGGGCTGAGAGAGCTCTGAGAGAACTGCTCTTGAGAAAACAGCTCTGAGAGAACTGTGACTGGCCCAAGGTCACCCAAAGATTATGCATGGGAACAAAGGAGCCTACAATCACCTTCCCTTCCTCTCCCTGGAGCAGGTGTGGCTGAGAGAGCTCTGAGATCTGTGACTTGCCCAAGGTCCCCCAGCTGGCTCCGTTGAACTGTGACTGGCCCGAGGTCACCCAGCTGGCTCCATGTGGAGGAGTGGGGAATCAAACCTGGTTCTCCAAATTACAGTCCCTGCTCTTAACCACCACACCACGCTGGCTCTCAATTCATGCAAGTGTAAACTCTGCTCTAATGTAAGATGCCTAGTCAGAGGTGGGGCTAACAAACTCTCTGCCTTAGGCACATAGCCCATACGTGTGCTGTGTGTACACATGGTGTTCTTAAAGACACTGCGAGACTCACTGTAATACCCAAACCACGGCCATGTGACTCCCACTCAGACACCGAGCTGTATGCTTCAGAGTTCATTTGAGGGTGTGCATCTGACTGTGGAGAGAGACTTTAAACTCGCTGCACAAAACGGCAAGCCGGAGTGCTAAGACTTCAGCTCCTCACACCCCAGCCCTCCCCATGGAAAAAGACCAGCTGGGAGAAAGAGTCCACTCCCCAAGAGAGGCCAGGCAAAGGCAGAGGGAGAAGGACCCCTAGCAACACCTGCTGGTTTCGACGTTCTGTGTACCCTGCATGTCTTGCCCACGTGCCGGCAGATTTTCGAACCCACAGGTAGCAGCCCCAAGTTATATGGGATAGCCACAAAACTGCTCCCTCGTGCCTCGTTTGGACGTCATCTGGTTCCCTGTATCACAGAAATTCCAATTTGCCTTGGATGTCTAGAAGGGCAAACAATCTTCACGTCTGCTAAAACATCAACATTGACCCTCAGATCAGGGAACTGTATGATTTCCCCATATTAAAGAAGCATACAGATTTATAATCCCTGGCCAGCATCAGTAGTAGCTGATGGCATCAGGCCGTAAGTGGACCTTTCCTTCTTTCACTGCCCTTCATCTGCACTCCCGGAGCCATGATGCAAGCAACTCCTGTCTTCCCTCATTAGGCAGACCCGCCTCTCCCTCTCATATTCGTTCACACAGTGTCTGTGCTTGAATCAGAGACCCTTTTTAGTTCCTTTGCAGTCCTCTTAACTCTCTGATCAAACAAGCACCTCTTGTTCTTTTTTCTTTTTTTTAGCCATCTAAATTCTCCATCATTGTACCCACCCAAAGCGGGCTGGCCTCTTTGCCAGGCAAAGATCTCTCAAGCCAGGGGTGCCGCTGCTGCTGATTCCATTCCGGCATCCCTCTCGCTGCTGCAGACGTAGAAGCTGACGCACCTTTAAAAATAGCTCAGTTGCATTTGTAGCTCAAAGAAGTTGGATCGTCTAGTGGAAAGAAAGGGATTCTGCATGGGAAAGAAAGGGCCCAGAGGACAAAAGGCTTCAGTTGCCCACTGGCATCTATGAAACATGCACAGATCTATGGATTTTATAGCTATGTCTCCTGTATTTATCACCACAATCCCAAACAATCGGCCTTTTCAACCTGTTGCCTCTGTTCTCTATAGTTTTATCGATCTGGCTATTGTCCTTTTATTCAAACTTTCCTCCCAGAGGTTCAGGGTAGCATACACAGTTTTCCTCTTTTCCATTTTATTCTCAGGACAACCCTAAGAGGCAGGTTTGGCTTAGGGGAGAGAGAGAGAGAAAAAAGAAGGAGGAGGAGGAGGAGAGTTGGTTTTATGCCCCACCCTTCACTTGGGCTGCGTTCACACACTAAATAATCCACTTTCAATCCCCTTTTACTGTGTGAACTGGCAAAATCCAGTTGGAAAGTGCATTGAAAGTGGATGGAAAGTGGATTATTTAGTGTGTGTGATTGCAGCCCTAGAGCCTCAGAGTGGCTTACAATCTCCTTCCCTTCCTCTCTCCACAACAGATACCTTGTGAGGTAGGTGGGGCTGAGAGAGCCCTGAGAGAACTATGGCTTGCCCAAGATCACCCAGCAGCTGCTTGTGGAGGTGTGGAGAATCAAATCTGGTTCTTTCACATTAGAGTCTGCACTCTTAACCACTATACCAAATTGATATATAGAGAGAATAGCCCAACATCAAACAGTGTGCTTTACAGCAGAGAACACAGGTCGTCCCGGTGCAGTGTGCTAACCACTATGACACACTGCCTCTACAGGGGTTGTGATGTTCTAAAGTAGGCAAAAGCTTTCTTATAGCAATACTAGCCCAAATATGCTGTAGTGGTATCAGTGGAGGAAGCTGTCCTCAGATGATGGGACCTTCTAGGGTAGAGCTATTTACCCGAAGTTCTCCAGATTTCTTTCCCAGCTAGTTCTACCATTCTTCCATGGCAGCAGGCAAACTCCTACCCCTCTCCAAGGGGCAGGAGCAGAGACCGACATTGTGCAACCACTTGTGATGTTGTGTGATCACTTCTGGTCTGTTCTTGGAAATGACATCATGAGGCTCTAAGAATCTGAACATCTCTGTTTAAAAGCCAGAGATGAACAAATTCCTAGTGTCATCATGACTTCATTTCCAGAGCCAAACCTGAAGTGATGTCACAACATCACATGACATGGCTCCACTCCTGTACCTGAGGGGTGACATGATTGAGGTTTATAAGATTATGCATGGGAAAGAGCAGGTAGAGAAAGAGGTACTTTTCTCCCTTTCACACAATACAAGAACTCGTGGGCACTCCATGAAACTGCTGAGCGGTCGGGTTAGAACAGATAAAAGGAAGTACTTCTTCACCCAAAGAGTGATTAACACATGGAATTCACTGCCACAGGAAGTGGTGGTGGCTACAAGCATGGACGGCTTCAAAAGGGAATTAGATAAGCATATGGAGCAGAGGTCCATCAGTGGCTATTAGCCACAAGGTATAGATAGGGACTCTGGGGCAAGTGATGCTCTGTCTTCTTGGTGCTTGGGGGGGGGGATCAACAGTGGGAGGGCTTCTAATGTCCTGGCCCCACTGGTGGACCTCCTGATGGCACTGGTATTTCTGGCCACTGTGTGATACAGAGTGTTGGACTGGATGGGTCTTTGGCCTCATGCAACATTGGCATCTCTTATGTTCTTATGTTCTTACCTACGGTGGGGCCTCCCAGTGCCTGCCACCCCAACTTCCTGTTAAGGCCCCACAACTTTTGGGAAGAAGCGGGGGGCAGACCGCGTATGCCTCCACTCCAAGCTGTAAATTCGCAGCTTGGGGTGAAGGTGAGCGGCCCCCGCTTCTCCCCAAAGCATTTAAAGGGGCCCTTTAAATGCTTTGGGGGAGAAGGGGAGAGGCCACACACACCTGCATTCCAAGCTGCAAACTCGCATGGCACCTGTACGTGGCACCTGCTTCTCCCCCAAAGCATTTAAAGGGACCCTTTAAATGCTTTGGAGGGGGAGGGGGAGGCCACGTGTGCCTGCACTCCAAGCCACAAATTCGTAATTTTTTTAGCTCAGCCTACAGAAGTATTTAATTTAGAAGAAGAAGAAGAGATTGGAATTATACCCCACCCTCCACTACCCAAAGGTGTCTCAGAGCGGCTTACAAACTCCTTTCCCTCCCCCTCCCCACAACAGACACCCTGTGAGGTAGGCGGGGCTGAGAGAGCTCTGACAGAAACTGCTCTTTTTCAAGAACAGCTCTTATCAGAACTACAGCTTGCCCAAGGTCATCCAGCCAGGTGCAAGTGGAGGGGTGGGGAATCAAACCCGGTTCTCCCAGATTAGAGTCCGCGCACTTAACCACTACACCAAACTGGCTCTCTAATTTTCATTTCAGTGCCGCCCAATGTTTTAAAAGGCCCCTCAAATTAAAACATCCTGGCTACAGGCCTGCATGTATCTTCACCCGTCAAAAGCTTCTGCTGGTTTCTAGCCCTCCTGCATGAAATCTTTGACCTAGAGATAGCATGGATTGAAGTGATGACATTAGACTTGCTGAGTATAATCACTGAAGAATTGTGCCTTAAGTGGTAGGGAATAGAAGGGAATCCCACCCATTTCTAAGCTTTTTGAGCAAGGTCATCAGATGGGGAAGGGCCCCTGTTCCATTAAGACACTGATCCTCAGCACGGTGTCTCTGGTGCCTGCCAAAGTGTTTCCTGGCATCCGTTTGCTCCTTCCCCAAAGCATCTCTTGTCTTTCCTCCACTTTCTTGTAGCAGGAGGTTGTTCAGAAAAGTCACAGAGGCAACACCTGTGCATCGTCTACAGGAAGCACCAATTCAATAACAGCTGCTTCCATCCATGAAGGATCCTCCTACGATTCTGTGAAACCTTGAATGATTTCTCATTGGACCCAGTCCCTATGGCATCCCTTTTGTGACTGGTCCCACCCCATGGCAGCCATTTTATTATGGCACCAACAACAACTTCCCAAGATCCCCAAAGTGCCACTGGGGGCTCCTGCGTTAAGAGCTCTCAGCCAAGAAGAAGTTTTTCAGAGCATTGCTGCGATCACACGCACTAAAGAATCCACTCTCAATCCACTTTCAATGCACTTTCCAACTGGATTTTGCCATTTCACACAGTACAATCCAGTTGGAAAGAGCACTGAAAGTGGATTGAAGGTGCATTATCTAGTGTGTGTGATTGCAGCCCATATCTGGTTTTGCTCATTCAAGTACTAGAGCCATAGAAAAAGCTGCAGCTGCCCATGAAACGGTTAGAAGTTACAGGCCTTGTGCCCAGAACTGAATCCCATGGCTTTCCTGACAACATCTGTGTAGCTGTTCTTACTTCTGCCTGAGGAAGTGGTACCTGCTGGAATGTCCAATGCTCTGCCTCTTTTCAAAAAACAAGATCCTGAGCTTTTTGGCACCTGGTCACTCTAAGGGCCCTTGGGCCCCTTGTGGAGGATTCTGCGACAAGGTGTGAGGTTCAACAGTTTGTTTCCATCCCAGCCCTGTGCCTTGAATGTTTATAAAATGAACAGTCCCAGGAGAGGCTCCCAGCTATGAGATGCAGAGTTTGCTCAGCATCACACTGCAGAGCAGCACACACAAAAAATGCAGCTTCTGAGTCCCTTGCTGTCCTCGTCCTGGACACACACAGACTGCTGGAAAGGGAGCAAAGCTGTAAGGGACCTTCCTCCACCCCCACCTGCATATTTAAAGCCTTCCCCATTCGAAAGGCTTATGTCCGTGCATACTGCATACACAAACCAATTTCCATCAAACCCTGTTATGTACGTGGACCGCCTCCAGGGGTCCGCAGACAGGCCAGAGCTTGGATCCGAAAACAACGGAAACTTCGGATCCTGGATTCCCCAGCCCGAACCAATAGCCACCTTGGCGGGACATTTAAACCCTCCAATGGGAGTGGGGGGGTTGCTGGTGGATATGTATATAGTTGGCCCTGTTGGCCGTTAGCAAAACAGTTAGAAGTTACAGGCCTTGTGCCCAGAACTGAATCCCATGGCTCTCCTGACAACATCTGTGCAGCTGTTCTTACTTCTGCCAGAGGAAGTGGTACCTGCTGGAATGTCCAATGCTCTGCCTCTTTTCAAAAAACAAGATCCTGAGCTTTTTGGCACCTGGTCACTCGAAGGGCCCTTGGGCCCCTTGTGGAGGATTCTGCGACAAGGTGTGAGGTTCAACAGTTTGTTTCCATCCCAGCCCTGTGCCTTGAATGTTTATGAAATGAACAGTCCCAGGAGAGGCTCCCAGCTGTGAGATGCAGAGTTTGCTCAGCATCACACTGCAGAGCAGCACACACAAAAAATGCAGCTTCCGAGTCCCTTGCTGTCCTCGTCCTGGACACACACAGACTGCTGGAAAGGGAGCAAAGCTGTAAGGAACCTTCCTCCACCCCCACCTGCATATTTAAAGCCTTCCCCATTAGAAAGGCTTATGTCCGTGCATACTGCATACACAAACCAATTTCCATCAAACCCTGTTATGTACGTGGACCGCCTCCAGGGGTCCGCAGACAGGCCAGAGCTTGGATCCGAAAACAACGGAAACTTCGGATCCTGGATTCCCCAGCCCGAACCAATAGCCACCTTGGCGGGACATTTAAACCCTCCAATGGGAGTGGGGGGGTTGCTGGTGGATATGTATATAGTTGGCCCTGTTGGCCGTTAGAGTTAGTCTTGGTCATCCTCTCTGACAGAACCTTTCCAGGTGCAGCAGGAGCCCCACCTTGCCCACGTCGTACCCTACGGCTGTCATTCATTCTTTGCGGATTTCAGCAGAAGTTTTTCCGTTTCCTGCATTAGGGACAGTCGTCTGCCCTTTGGGGGCCACTGCTGGCAGCCTGAGAGAGGCCATACTGTTCCGCATCCCTTCCAAATCAGTAGGGATGCTTTCTGTTACCTGGAGATCAGCATAATCACCTGCTACTGGTTGCAGGTTTCTTTAAAAAAAGCACAGGAGTGGGGGCTGATAAAAATGGTGGCAACCTTGTAATGATCTCACAGGTGACTGTAGTTGCACTCCATACAAAGGCAGGCAAGTCCCTACAACTTCAGTAGGCATGCAAAAGGAAGCCATTCGCCGGTGTAGCTTTCTCACTCTGACATGTCAAGCTGGCCCTCCTATAACTTCCTCTCCGACAGAACCTTTCCAGGTGCAGCAGGGGCCCCACCCTTGGCCACGTCGTGCCCTACGGCTGTCATTCCTTCTTTGCGGATTTCAGCAGAAGTTTTTTCCGTTTCCTGCATTAGGGACAGTTGTCTGCCCTTTGGGGGCCACTGCTGGCAGCCAAGTCAGGGAAGAGGGATCTGGAGATCCGCTGTAATCCCGTTGTTGACAACCCTAAACCCTGTCCGTACGTTGCATTTTTTAAAAAAAGTGTGCATTTAATATACATCTTAAACTGTGCATGGGAATGCAACCAAGATGTGCCTTTAGAGGTATTTTTGTCAGAGAGAGGCAATTGGCTGCTCTTCTGGGCCATTATGCATGTAAAGTAGCTAGCTATGTGTGCAACAGAAACTACAGATATCCAAGGCACGTGTAGTGGATAGAGACTAGAAACATCACGCAAGTAGGTTCTTCCATCCCACCAGTGTTACGGTTAAACTAGGGATGCTGTGAATTTCACCATGAACGTGTTCTCTGTGAACATGGTATTTTCAGTCATGGCAATCAGATGCCAGCTGATCATGGCAGTCTGGTTGGTTCAACACTGAATGACTCGAACATCTACCGAAAAGATCTGCATTATGTTTTTCGAAACTGTGAGTGTGCAAAATTGATGCCACTCCAAACATGTCAACAGGGGCAAATGTTGCTCAGAATTACTTACGCTGACACCGAAAAGCTGGACTTTCTTTATGACCTCTTCCTATGATCTGCGACTGATTTAACTGCTGACTTAAACGATTTCTCACCAAGTAGATCAGCAGTAGAGCAAGGGGGGAGAAGTAGGAGCCCATTGGCGTGGGTGAGAGGGCGCATGTGCTCCATTGCACTGATTGGTCAAACAGCCACAGACAGGCTGATGAGCAAACATCCCTTTGAAAAATCAGCCCCCTCTTTGCAACCCCTCATAGGACATGAGCCAAACTGGTGGGTGTTCAAGCACAGCTCGGTTCGAGTCCAGTAGCACTTTAGCAACCAAGAAGATGCTGGGTGTGTTTGTGTTATAAGCTGTTGGGAGTCAAAGTGGCCTTCGTCAGACACCCTTCGTCAGCTTTGACTCTTGAAAGCTTGTACCCCCCCCCCCGAAATCTTGTTGGTCTTTCAGGTCCTACTGGGCTCCAGTCTGGCTGTTGTACTGCAGGCCGCCTCAACAACCCTCTGAAACGGGGAGATTTTGAGTTTTGTAACCCACTTACAATGGAGCCAGGAGGATTCTGCTGCATCTGATGCGGAAAGGTTTTGAGCAGGGGTCCCCAACCTTTCTACGTTTGGAATTCTGACACGGCACGGTGGGTCTGGCAATACAAGGGCATATACCTGTGCATACATACCACATGTCTATTTAAAAGGGGGGAGGATTTTCACCAAAAGCTGCATTCGGGTAAAATAGAAGAATTCATTTCAGAGGATAGCCATATAGGTCTGCAGAAGAACCACCCCCAAACAACCTGGGACCCTCAGACCTTCAGGACCACCTCCCCTGGAATGATCCTCCCCATCTTCACTAATCTTCCCCTCAGAATGTATTGAAGGTCCATCAACTGCCCGCCTTGTGTCAACAAGGGCGAGGGCCTTCTTGGGCTATTTAAGTCTGTCTTCTTGGGCTGTTCTTCCTCCAAAACTCACCCTCCCAAAGCTACTTTTACCCTTGTTTCAGATTTCTGCAAGCTTAGTCCTATTATATTGCTTATTAGAGAGCTCATCCTATTGATTGCATTGACTTTTAGCCAGATCTGTTCCTGTGCCCAGCCTCTCTTGTTCAAACATCCCCTTTGCCTGTGTACATTCAAAGCCCAAAACGCTGGGGTTAAAATTGGAATCGTCCAGGGCAGTGTCTGTACAACTCCCAGATTCATGCAGCAAATCTTTTGAGACAAGAAAAGATTGGAAGGGAGGCAAAGCACTGAAGTAGCAAATAAATATTACCCTGGCAAGATGCAGATTAGAAACTAAGAGATCAGAAGGAAAATAACAAAGGCAAAGAGCAATGATATAAAAAGAACAACAAAACACACAAATTCAACCAGTCCTGGGGCTGCAGTCAGACAGGCTGTTTGGCTCGATATAGTTGCTGATCCTGAACGAATTAAACTGGGTGGCTCACACAGCCACATCTTCCAGCTGTCTCCCAGTCATCTGCACCCCATCGGAAGACAAGTCAGAAACGGGGTAAATAGACACTAGATGAAATCTGGTGCCAATGGCGCCCCGTACATTCCTCCTGCGTTTCCAGATGTCTGAATGCGGGGGAGTGCAAACAAAATGGATTAGCGGTGAGAGCCCGCCAATCTGTTCCAGGCAGGTTTTTTTCACTCTGCACTCCACAGTGGGCTTAAGCGCATGTACCAGGAACTTTTTGAATACCCCCCCTCCCAAATGCCAAACTGCGCTTCATGGATGGCAACAAAGTGAATGATCCATCATGCCTCCTTCTCATTAACATTTTATTGGTAGGATTAAAACAATAAAACAAATATAACAATAAAAATATACATAAAGGTCATAAGAACAGTTATACATTCAAACCAACACACTCATTACAAAAAAAGTAAGCTTTAAAGAATGATACATTCTTCAATAAATCTTTGAACAAAGTAACTTATTTTAGCCTCAATTTGTAATTGATGCCTGTACTGTTTGTTGCTTTAGATACAACCAAGTGTCTTCTGCCCTCAAGAATATCTGTAGACATTCAATGATATATCTAATCCTATTAAACACAAAGTACTACCCACAAATTAAGTTTTACCAAAGCCTACTTACTATACTTTATTTGAACCATAAAAAATCCTCACAACCATTTAACATAGTTATCCCAGGATGCTGAGATAAATTTTTTGTCTGATAGAGCTTCTAAAATTGGCATCCATTTAGCTTCGAACCCAAAATGTACGACGTTCCTTTTATTTCTGTTAACTTTATCAGTGATGCTTTCCATAATGAACTGATTCCACAGCTTCTTGTACCAAGTTTGAATGCCTCCTGAGAGATAGTGCATTGGGGTGCGGTGTCTGACCGGGAATCTCAATTCCTGCTTGAAATTGAGGTATTTGCACCGCCTCCAAAGTGCCCCAAGCTGCCAGCCTGTCCGTAGCCCTCGTGAGAACCTGTGTTACCTTTATATTAAAAATAGCCAGTAAATATTACTTTCGAGAAAACGGTGTCCTTTGCACTTGGTTAGTCCAGAGCAGTCCAACCCAGAGAAAGGAGATGGTTGAGGGGTTGCTCAAGATGGGACCAAGAGGCATGGTGGGCAAAATGGGGTGAAGCTTCGGTAAGAAGGGGAGGATTCCCTGACCAAGCGGTTATGGAGAGAGACTGTCTGGCTAGGCGACAGACTGATCCTGAACTGGGGAAGAGGAAGCTGCGAGAACAGTGCTCGGAGTATATGAATATGAAATCGGTTAAAATGAGCAAGGGAAGCAAAATGGGAAAGAACAAGTCATACTTTGCTTGTCTTGAAGAAGTTAGGATCTAGGGTTGCAGTGCAGTAGTAATGGAAGATGGGTAGATGAGACCATCTACAAAATTTGATAGGAATGGTATGTGCTTCTTCTGGACCTGGGTTTACATGGGCTTCAAGGGTGAAGCCAACCCATTGGTCAACTTGGGCAGAAGATTAGCTGTTGCAATCCCATTGGACCAAGGGCATAAAATCAGAGTGCCCACTGGAGGAGCTAGGTTAGTGGTGGCGAACCTATGGCATGGGTGCCTCTAGGTTAGTGGTGGCGTCAACCTATGGCATGGGTGCCAGAGGTGGCACTCAGAGCCCTCTCTGTGGGCGCGCGTGCCATCGCCCCAGCCAGGCCCAGATCATCATTAAACTGTGGAATTCTCTGCCAAATAATTTTAAGTAAATGAAAGCATTTGGGATTGCTTTCCTTACTTTGTTTGGATCATCGTAAGTTAATGCATGCGTTGTTTTTTCTAAAGTAAAACCTCAGTATTCAGGTTAAATTGCCGTGTTGGCATTTTGCGATAAATAAGCGGGTTTTGAGTTGCAGTTTGGGCACTCGGTCTCTAAAAGGTTCGCTATCACTGATCTAGGTTAAAGACCAACAGCTTCATTGTGTCATGAGCTTCTGTGGACTATTACCCACTTTGTCAAACACATGAAACAAACAGTAGCGATGTTCTGTGTGTAGGTATACATTACATGCGGGGGCATGTTCTCCAAGATGAGATTAAATGATGGTGAGCAAATCCATTCTGAAAATAGAGAGCCCTTTTCTGAGTCAACCAAGTGAAATCAATAAGGTTCAATCACGGAGTCAACAGGTCTACCAATGTAGATACCCTTCTTCCCCTACCCTTCATTTCCCTGTAGTTACATCTTGCAGTTAAGATGTGTTGGGTTGCATTTGTGTGCCAGCCCTGTCAGAGGTGTCTTGCATACTCAGCGACAGTAAATTAATAATTGTTGGTATGTTCTACATATCTCAAAGTGCAGAGTTGTTGTTCAAATTCTGAAAAAAATGACACTGCTGGAGAACATAAATATTCTGTAAGTTCTGTAATTAAAAAGAGGAGCCCCGCTGAATCAGACCTGTAGTCCATCCATTCTAGTCCAGTATCCTGTTTCACACAGTGGCCAACCAATTGTCAATAAAGAAAGTATATGGTCCAAAGCCTTCCACTGATGCTGTTTTCTACCACTGGTATTCAGTAGTCTGCTGCCTCTGAATACAGAGGTTCTTTTTAGCCACCATTGGCTAATAGCTATTGATGGATCTATCCTTTATGAAACTGTCTAATCACCTTTTAAAGGAATTGAGTATGACTATTACCACGTCTGCTGGCAGCAGATTTCACGTTTTAATTACTCACTGAGTAAAAAGTATCTCCTTTCGTCTCCTGAATCCATTGCCCATCAACTTAATTGGGTGCCCCGATTTCTTGTATTATGGGAGAAAGAGAAGTATTTCCCTCTCTGCCCAATTTCTCCACCTCATGCATACATTCATAAAACTCTGTCATCAGTCATCTTTCTTCCTCAACTGAAAAGCCCTGGACTCTTTAGGCTTTCCTCATAGAAAAGGGTCTGCAACCCTTTAATCATTTTGATTGCCCTCTTCTGCACTTTCCCCCCACTCTGCAATATCTTTTTTGAGACACGACGGTGACCAGAACTAGTTCTTTGATGCTGGGAACTGAAATGTTTTTTTTCCATCCTGTCACCAGAATAGGAATTGAGAATAGTCTGGAAATGGTGTGTGTGTGTGTGTGGGGGGGGGAACTGTAACAGATTAAAGTCCGGTAGCACCTTAGAGAGCAACAGGATTCTCAGGGTATGAGCTAGAAGTGTGTGCGACTAGGTGTGACTGGAGAAATCTGATCCCACGTCTCGTCCATCACAGACAGTTTTCTTTGAACTCTAGAGTGTGTGGAACCACCAAATAATAGATGCATACATTTTAATATTTTATCCGCCTCCTTCCATTCACAGCTGGTATCAACATGTGCTGTTGATGACAGAGCGTAGTGGGAATGTCGAGCGATGCACACAGACGACAAAAATATTTATATGTTTGGTATCTCTTGGCGTCAATGAAAAATTGTTTTTACATTCTCTCCTTTTTTTTAATTAACAGGATAGCAACCCACGAAGGACGATAGGCCTCTCTTTATATTAATGTTTCCTTGAACGCCTCCTTTACATGTTGCCCCGTCCCACCCCCAGCCAAGATGGTGGAGGGGGCAGGGTTGACAGGCAGCCTTGCAGATGGGGAGGCGTGTGCCAGTCCCAACACTGGTGTGAAGGTGTGCCAGCATCCGGGAGGCAGGGGTGAGGGTTTAAAAGGCCCATGTGACAGACCGCACTTTTTAAAAGCTCAGAAGTGCTGTACAAACAGAGTAAAGGACTGTGAAGGGTTAATTATTCACAGAGCCAGGAAACCTTGAGTGACAGAGTCATGGTCCCCCGAGCCCTGGCGCTGGCTGCCCTCCTGAAGCCGTTCCCTCGGTCGCTGTGGTGCCAACCAGGGAGGGTACACAGGGATGAGGGGAACAGCTAGGGGTTGAAGCGGGAGCTTGAGGGGTCTCAGAACAATGGGCCGCTGAGAGGGTTCCTTCACCACTCTCCCCGTCTCCGCCCAAAGACTCGTGGTCGCGTCAGCAACCTCCTGGGCTCTCTTCTCTCTCTGGGCGTCTTTCTCTGCCCTGTCAATATCAGCGGTGTCTCTCCTCCTCGACCAGCTCCCGGCTTCTTCCTTTTATTACTCCCCCCTTTCCTTTCCTTTCCTTCCCACTCCTCCCCCTTGGCCCTGCCTCCCTTCAAAGCCCAAGATGCTGAGCTGACTTCCTGCCCCTCCCACCTAGGACCTCGGGCTGCCCGCGTCTCTGGCCTCCCATCCTCCGAACTCCTCCGAGGGCCTCCGCAATCGCCTTGCTGCGCCCCTGTCCGGCTGGGCTTCCGAGCGTCGGGTGGGGGCGGGGTCATGCTCCGCCTGCTGCGTCACTTCATGGCCGGCTCTGGCTTCCTGCCGGTGCATCCTCTGGCTGCCGTGGGACTGTGTCATCGTCATTCCACATTCCTCTGTCGCTGCTGGTGAGTTGGGGTGTTGGGGTGCCTTGCGGGGTGACGGGGCTGCTGACAGGGAGGGTTTGTCCTGTGGGCCCCAGGGCAGGAGCGGGGCGCTCCACCCTGCAACGGACAGGCTGTTCTAAGAGATCTGATTGGTTAGCATCAGCTGAGCAGAGAAAGACTTCTGAACTGGATGCTGAGGAGGATTCAGTCAGATTTCCGCCTTGACTGAGGTTGCGATCAGACATGCCTTTAGCTGCGAATGCCTGATGGATCTAAAGGGCACGATCAGAGAGCAACATCTGGGAAAGATCTCACAGTTGTCGGCAACCCGTGCTGCTCTGCCACAGAAGCAGAGGTAAAAGACACCGGGGAAAGTCTGGTTCTAACTGGTTCCAACGGGCCACGGATGGACATTCCCCTGTCTAATAGTTCCAGCACGCTCTCATACTGTCGGGATGGTAGGATCGTTCCATCCTGACTTGGTGCCTTTCCCCCCCCCTCGCTGAGCAGTATGCGCATAACTGCATACTCCATGGGGAACCTTCAGTGCGGAGGTGTGATTCTTCATTTATGTGTATGCAGAGGTCATTTCGGGGGGGATCGCAGTTCCCCTGGGTGAGGTACGGGGGCGGGGCACATGACGAAGCCCCGCCCCCTGCTTCCGGCCGCCCCGCTTCCGGCCCTCATTCAGCCAGGAGGAGGCAGGAGAAGAGGGAGGGTAAGTTGCTTCCTCCCTGCCTCTCCCCACCCCTGCATGCCTGGGGCCAGGGAGGGCCTTTGCGGGGCTTCCCGCCGGCCTTGCAGGTCCACCGCCGGGCCCCTCATGGGGCTTGGCAGTGGAGCTGCAAGGCCGGCGGTGGCGGCCGGGACCGTTGGGGGCGGGGTGTGTGGCCTTATGACACACTTCCGGTGATGTCAGGGGGTGTGGCATATGCTAATGAGTTATGCTAATGAGTTCCCCTAGCTCTTTTTCTACAAAATGACCCCTGTGTGTATGGGAAACAAAAGGCAAAAAAAGAGAGACTCACCCGCTGTGGTGTCTGATCACACAGTGACGGGTCGAGTCCGCAGCACAAAGGAATGTGTGATCTCACAACTGCGAGTCAAATTCCTCCCAAGGAAATAGGGGCACTTCCCCATCACAACAACCGGCTCGTCTGACCACAGCCTGAGTTGAGTACTGACAGTCTGATTTTAGCCTTAGCTGAGAGCAGTTTAACAGAGTCAGGAGAACTGGGGGGAAATTGGCAAGGAAGTTTGGGGCTTTTTCCCTCAGGTCTGTAGGAAGGTCTGCCATGTCCGTTTATGGCTGCAGTCTCCAGATCTAAGTATCCATAGATGGGGCCACACTGAGAATTAGATATATTGATGTAACAAAGATCAGTATAATACATACAATAAACATTGCAATAAAATGTGATCACACAGAGAACAAACAAATAAAAACAGCATAATACATCCAATAAACTGGATAACATACCTGGAGAACAATGAGATAACGACATTCTAATACATCCAATGAACAATGCAGTATGGGGGAAGAGTAGGAGGAAAAAAGCCACCTACATTTTTTAGACAGACAATTAAAACTACATATATGTGTTCATAAAATTTACTAGGAAAAGATTTTGGGTTGGACCAGGCTAAATTTTCCAACAGTGGAATGAAACTTTCCCGTCTCCCTCCCTCCCTCCCATAGCAGCTCACTAAGCTCCATGAATCGCTGGTCCTGGGAGACTGGAGACCCTGAGGACTGACATGAAGGTGGTCTGCAGTGGAAAGAGGGAGTCGGTAGAAATTGCCAGTTTAGTCTGGAATATGAAGAATAGGTTTTTATACCCAACTTTTCTCTACCTTCAGGTGTCTCAAAGTGGCTTACAATCACTTTCCCTTCCTCTCCCCACAACAGGGACCTTGTGAAGGCGGGGGAGGGGGGGCTGAGAGAGTCCTGAGAGAGCTGTGACTGTTCCAAGGTCACCCAGGAGGTCTCATATAGAGGAGCGAGGAATCAAACCCAGTTCTCCAGATTAAGTTGTTATGCGAAATTGGAATTTGGGTGACATTGGTGGTTTTAAGTTGTTATGTGAACCTTAAGGGAGTTACGGGACAGTAGTGAGTGGTGTGTGAGTGTATATGAATATTGTTGTAGATCACCGAAATGACTGCATCTTTAATTTCGTTGTACTATGTACAATGACAATAAAGTATATTATTATTATTATAGAGTCTGCCGCTCTTAACCATTACACCATGCTGAATGCAACCCTTTAATGTGCCCCCAGTAGGTACTTTTGCTACATCGTGAACTTAACAGAAACAAAAAAAAATGGCTTTGACAATTTGTGATCTTGACTGTTTAATCACCCAGAGGCAATTTTTTACTCACCCTGTTAGTAGGCAATTTACAACCTGGACTGAACGTGGGTAAGTCGGTGCCAGGTTATAAATGGCAATACCTCCTGTAGTCCTTCAGTTCACAGCAACTGGCTTTAGCTCTCATTTATCAGTGTTTCTCCTCTTCCTCAGCTTGGCAGAAGCGATGCATACCAATTGGGTACCACCTGCCAATGCTGCAGGTGTGAAACATCTGGAATTTGAATCTATAGACCAGTGTCAGCTATTTTTAGACGGTAGCGATAATTCTTTTCTTTCTTATACACCTAAGAATCTAGGCACTGTGCAGAGCAAAGTTAAAGCCAAGAGATCCCGACGGCAGGCTTACAGTCCGGAAATAAGGAATAAGGGAAAGGAACAAGAAAGCTGCACCGGCAGGGACTTTATCCAGAACCTGGAGGTTAACTGAATAAATGCTGTGTGGGAGAAAGCACATCTTTAAAAATATTCCTCACCACAGGGAGAGGCTGCATCTTATGAATACCTACGGGCAAAGCATTCTATCAATGAGCAGCCCAAAAAGATGACTGAAGATGAGAAACAGGAAGTGGCGTTATGGGTCTCAGCAACAAATGTATCAGGAGATTGGAGAGACCTAGCAGGAATATGAAGGAAGACTGCTGTAGAGGATAGTACAGGTGGCCACCAAAGGACTGATTCTATGGGGGCATCTTGAGGAACAGCATAAGCCCGGTCAGCACCCTTTCCCACAAAGCCAGCGGCAATAGCACCGGAAGGCCCAGAACCCAGGCCACAGAAGCCAAAGCCTCTACTTGCTGTTGCCTACCCCACACACCAGCAACTGATACACTGCCTTTGAATATGGAGGTTTAATGTAGGAGGGATAAAGGTAGGGTTGTTAGCTCTTGCTTTGGGAAATTCTGGAGATCTGGGAGCGGAGCTAGGGGAAGGAGGAGTTTTAGAAGGGAGCTCACCTGAGATACGATTCCATACAGTCTACCTCCCAAAGCTGCCATTTCCTCCAGGGGAATTGATCTCTGTGGCCTGGAGAGCAGTTGTCATTCCAGGAGAGCTCCAGCCACCACCTGGAGGTTGGCAGCCCTGGGTAAAAGAGAAGGGTTTGATAATCTGGAGCAAGGAAGTTTCCTTTGAGAGGTCTGGGGTAGGATCACACTGGCTATAGCTTCCATCATTTTGTTCCACTTCTTCTGTTATTGCTGTCGCTCTGTCATTTCACTTTTAGGCTTTGTCTACACCTTACGCAGTCCTCATGAAAGGAGAAGGGTTTGATAATCTGGAGCAAGGAAGTTTCCTTTGAGAGGTCTGGGGTAGGATCACAGGAGGACTGCACATTGGCTATAGCTTCCATCATTTCGTTCCACTTCTGTTATTGCTGTCACTCTGTCATTTCACGTTTAAGCTTTGTCTACACCTTACGCAGTCCTCATGCAAGGAGGAATTTCAGACAGGCGATATATTCCGGTTCAGGAACAGTTCCCAAATGGTTTCTGGTCTGACATTTCAGACAGAACCGTTTTAGAACCGGTTCCCTACCGGAATATATTTGTACTTTCACACACAAACGCTTCTGTCCCGTTCAGGAAATGGGGCTGAACCGTTTTACCTGTAAACCACTTCCAAGTAGTCTTCAGTTTCTTCTCCCGGATCTGAAATGCTTTTTCCCGCCATTTTTTGCCTGCGCGGGCGATCTCTGGCTTTTTTGTTGTTGAACGTTCGCTGTAGAGCGTTATAGCGCTACACAACAGCAAAACAGCATTATAGCAACCCCACTGGAATGCCTGGAGTGTTGTGTTATAGCACTATAGCGCTCTAAAGCGAACGTTCAAAAAAAAAAAGCCAGAGATCGCCCATGCGGGCGAAAAACGACAGAAAATAGCAGGAAAAAGCAGTACAGTCTGAAATGGCAAACTGCTTCAGATCCAGCTGTTTACCGGTAGGGGAAAGCCATGTGTGAAATGGCAGCCCTATACCGGTTTACTCCACGACGGATCAAAAACGGTTTCAAACCATCTTAAAAAGGGTAATGTGAAATTCCTCATAGTGTAGAACGCCCACGGTATCTTTCATTTTAGTAATTACCCTAGAGCATCACCCTTTGCATCACACAAGCTTTGTGCTCCTGGACTCTCACCAGCTCTTTTCTGTCTGCCACCAAAGCAGGTAGGGAGAAGTAGATTTAGCCTCTCCCCCACTGTAGTTTTCATTTCTGCAAAGTGCCCTACAGACCTGCTACTGGCTCTGCTGTAAAAATCACATCACTTATGTGGCTACCTGTAAGTTTAACTGCATAACCAATGGGAGCTCCATGTGGCAGTCTGTGGGTGTGAACTTATTTATATATTGTATGGCACAGTTACACCCAGGAAGTATATAATGATATAAAATATGTAACCAAGTTGATACAACAGGTGTGAAGACTGATTGGGCATTCCCCCTAAATACTAACATTTAGATTTTCAGTCCACTCAGTTGCAGCTGGGGAGAGTTCATTGAGCTCCATCACATCTCCCTGGAAAGCATGATGCTCACATTCCTGTGACAGATGGAAAATAGTTTGGCGGGCTGCACCACAATCGCATTCAGGTCCTGGTATTTTGCCCCATTGAAACAACAGGTCTGCACAACTGCCTAAATCTGTTCATATTCTATTAGCCGTCTTCCATACTTTACGTGGCAAGTCCAACCCTGCAGGCTTCTCGTTGGTGTTTCTTAGGTTATAGATATCGGGTGGAACTGATTGCATCCAAGTTCGCAACCATTCAATCCCTAGAACGAAATGTTGTTATTGCAGGATTTGTGCAGATCTTATTGCCAGGTGTCAGGATCTTAGCAGGATAGGCCTGCATCAGCCATGTCTTTGTGGCTGGGCAACTTTCTGTTTTCAATTATCTTTCTATATTCATGAAGAAGAGCATCTTGCCTTTGGAGATGCAGGGGATCAGTGTTAAAGCTGCTTCCCCCTGCCCGCTTTGTTCACAAACAGGGGATAGCCACTGTGCAACTGGAAGGCACAAAGCTCCCACTGCAAGTGTGATGCCAATTCTTTGCATTGTTCCCCAGCAAACATGAGGACTTTGCAATGCAGAGATGGAAACTTACAAGCCAGAGTTTTAATAATAAGGGCACAGAGCAGTGTTCCTTCGGGGAGGGGACAGAGAAGAAGAGGCTCTGGGCTTTCTTGATTGACCGTAAACTATAGCCAGCAGGATTGCATGCACACGTGAGACATTCCAATCCTGAAGGATGGGGGTGGGACTTCCAATCCGATACAAGCTGATGTCACATACTGAAGCTCTCCTGCTGCTGAGAAAGAGAACATTTGTAGGTTCCTGTGTCAATTAGAGTGACTGTCTAGCTTTCATCTCCCTCCTTATTCCTTACTAAGTTTTCTTCTTGAACACAGTTTCTGTTCTGTGTGTGTTGAGCTCTCTGGACCCTTCTGAAACATCTTACTGATTTTATTTGGGGGGCTTCCTTCCTTCCCATCCTTATTCTTCGGTGCTTTAAGTACTGTTTGATTTCTGCTCCTGCTATTCAAGCTAAGCGGCTGCCGTGAAAAATTCCCTCGTGACATTCGCTGTGTTACTGTTCAGAACCTTGTCTATCAATTCACCCACAGACTTTTAAAGTGAAACACGGGCACTTTTCATTCTACGTGTCTGAAATTTGGGAGTGTGGATATCCTGGGGGAATACTGTGATCCCCCTGAGCTTTGTCCACTTTGGATGGAAAGGCATGAAGCTACAGAGTCAAGAAGAGGGTAGGGGATGGAGGGGACTTCCCAGGAGAAAGAAGAAGGCCTAGGCCACATTACCAGCATCACACAGGAAGTGTCGTGATGTCATCATGCCGAGACATTGTTCTGAGGCTCTGGTATTTGGGCAAAACGGCTTCTACCACAGAGTTTTTGCCCAAATACCAGAGAGTCACCAGGACGTCACTGGCATGGTGATGTCACTTCCTATGCAATGTGGCAACGTGGCCTGGGCCTTCCTCTTTCTCCTGTTAAGTCCCCCCCCCAGCCATCTGATCAGTGGTGGGGGACGGGGCCTGGCGGCAGGGGACCTTTGCCTCCACCGAGGGGGCTGGCAACCCTTACACTGAAACCAATAGAAACAAAATAGAATTACGAAAAGAAAACAGCTATAACATCATAAAACCAAACAGAACACTCCACAGTGAAACAGTCCCTTTTGGAATTAATAACGAAAGTGAAAGAGATGAAACAAACTCCCATGCCCGAGTCTGGAGTGGGCATGGGTTGCTGCAGACCAGACAAAGGGGTTTTCTGTCTTTTCTGGAACACTCTAAACAGCAGCCTCAGAAAAGCTCCCATTTAGCGAAGCTTTTGCTTGCAGTCCATTCCGCTGAACACTCATCTCTTGTGTGGGCTGGATCATGAGCTGAAAGCGCTGGCGAAAGAAGAAGCAAAGGTAATCAGAAAGACACGGACAACCTCAGAGCGAACAAACACAGGAAGCTGCCTTATAGTGAGTCAGACCATTGGAACATCAAGGTCAGTACTGGCAGACTGGCAGTGTCTTTCCAGGGTCTCAGGCAGAAGTCTTTCACATCACCTTCCGCCTGATCCTTTTAACTGGAGATTCTGGGGAATGAACCTGGGACCTTCTGCGTGCCAAGCAGAGGCTCGGCCACTGAGCTATAGTCCCTCATCGTAGGTCTCCAGGGCCTCAGGCAGAGATCTTTCATATCACCTTCTGCCCGATCCTTTTAACTGGAGATGCCAGGGATTGAACCTGGGACCTTCTGCATGCCACGGGCCACAGCCCCTGTCCTGACATCGTGTCCTCCTCTGTGTTTCATGTCCCACTGCGTATTATTTTCATCCCACTGTTCCTCCAAGGAGATCAAGGTGGTGTCCATTATTGTCCTCCCTTTCATTTTCACAACAATCCTGTGATGTAGATTGGACTGAAAGGGTAACTGGATCTAGGACACCCAGTGAGCTTCCATGGCACAGTGGGGATTTGAACCTGGGTCTCCCGGTCCCTAGCCCAACACTCTAATAGGGTTGCCAGCCCCCCAAGGCGGGTGGGGGTTCCTCTGCTTTTGTGGGCTCCTTTCTACCTACAAATGCCCTGAAACACATTGCGATGACATCACCCAAAAGTGACATCATCACACCATCAACGTCGGCAACACTCTAGCTTTTCAGCAAAACTCTATGGTAAATTTGGGCTCAAACCATAGAATTTTGCCCCAAAACTAGAGTGTTGCTACGGAACATCGGCAGCCCAATTACGTCACTTCCAGGCAAGGCCTGAAGATCCCTCCATCAGGAAGAAGGCAGGGCCTGACAACCCTACGCTCTAACCACCACACTACACTGCCTCTCCACTATTGAACTTCTCTCTTGACCTTCAGCCATGCTGCCAGCTCCAGTTTTTATGTCCAGGGGGATTTGCATGAATCTATGGAGATCGTGATCAAAAATTCTGCTTTAGAGTGTTCCAGGCATCAGAATGCTGAAGCATAACTAAAGCAAGAGAAAAGTCCTGGTATTGGTAAAGAATTCCATTTGGCACGGGCCCCAGATGCCTTCAGCTGAAAGGGGCTTCTCAAATCCGAAGCAGCCAAAAAGTCTTTTCATGGGGGAGCCTAGAAAGCAGTTAGACCAACTTTTCTGTCATCAATGTATTTTCCCTCCTTCCATTTATGCTCAATAGGACTGAAATGGCCTATAATCTCCCCTGCCTGTCAAAACCACTTTATCTTGCATCAAAATCTAATTTCCTTCCAAGCCTCAGCTCTGTTACAGACTAATCCAGGACACTCGTACATGAGATGATGCCAAAGCGTCACACGCCTTCTCCTTGCTGCCCCCTGCTGTTTGCTGCCACAACTGTAAATTTACAAGGACAAGAAACGGGGTGTGGGTTGCAGGCTTCTTTCAGATAAAAACAACAGGCCACTTCTTGCTGGAAAAGGGTCAAGGTACATGGGTTTAAGTGGCTACAGAATTAAGGGTGATCAAAAGAAGCTATTTAAGATGATGCTAACTCTCACTCACGTCTCTAGTGGAGCTAAACCAAAGTACTTATATCTGGGATTAACACGTAATCTGTCCGCTGTTTTTCACTACAGTCGCCAATCTCCAGGTGGGGCCTGGAGATCTCCTGGAATTATAAGTGATCTCCAGATGACAGAGATTGCTTTCCCTGAAGAAAATGTTTGCTTTGGAGGGTGGCGCCTATGACATCATATCCCACTGAGGTCCTTCCCCTCCCCTCCCCAAACCCCGCCCTTCCCAGTCACACCCCCCCCTCAGGTCTCCAGGAATTTCCCAAAATGGAGTTGGCAAGCCTGTTCAACACCTCCTCTCTTTAGTGGTTCATCCATGTCAAATTTCATACTGTAAAGTCCTCAGGCGAAGGACCCTGAATAAAGTGGCACAGTGGAAATTAACCAACTGATTAATATTCTTATTAATAATACTTAACATTGCTTTTCTCTAGCAATAGTAATCAGAAGACAGAGATGAGTTTCAAGAGGGGATTAGAGAAACATATGGAGCAGAGGTCCATCAGTGGATATTAGCCATAAGGTAGATGGACCACGGAAACGTCTTTGGACAGCGCTGGCTCTTCGGCTTGGAAACGGAGATGAGCACTGCAACTCTAGAGTAGGATTCAACTGGCTTTCGAGCAAGAGAAACCTTTCCCTTTGCCTATAGGTGGAACACTATGTCTGGGGCAGTGATGATATGTGTTCTTGGTGCTTGAGGGGCAACAGTGGGAGGGCTTCTGGAGTCTGGCCCTGCTGGTGGACTTCCTGATGGCACCACGTTTTGTTGAACTGGATGGGCCATTGGCCTGATCCAACATGGCTTTGCTTATGTTCTTTAAAAAACTTTCCCTTTAAACAGATCTAATGGAACAGTATTAATCAGGTGATGCTATTTTCCTCCATGGTGGAGCAGCTAAAACAGAATGAAATATATCTAGTTATTGCAAAGTGCACAGTAACCACAAATTAAAAACGTTTGTAGAATGTAGATAAAAACAAAGAGATAGTGGGTGTAAAATCACACCCGTTTTGGTTGACACATGGACACTCTGTGGACAGAAGGGTGAGCTCCTCAATATATGCAGGCCTGATTGACAGTCAGACTTTATAACTATTATTTGGAGCGACACTATTCCACTGCATCATATACTACCTGCCTTACCCGGAGCAGATATCTTTCAGTGTGTCTTATTATTTAGACCACTAAAGAAGACCCTCAGGGCCGAAATGCATTTGGTCTGGTGGTTATTGTATGTTTAACCAATATTTTCGTCTAGGGATTATTGTATGTGTAACTTATATCTGTTGCTGTATGCAATGTCTTAATGTGACACCTCTTGGTTTTTAATCTACATTTTATGAATGTTGTTTTTAATTTGTAGATACTGTGCACTTTGCAACACAGAGATGTATTTTGTTCTACAGTTTGGCTGCTCAACCTTCTAGGTTCCTGACTTGACTCTCAGGTTGTCCCCCCCCCCCCTTTGCTGTTTCCTGCTATTGACCTCCAACCTGTGAACAGCTTCAATGGCCCTTTCCATGCATGGAGCCTCTATTAAAGGGACAGGACATGTTTCTCCAGGCCTGCTGACAACCCGGCAAGAAAGGCTTAGAAGAAACATGGACAAACATTTGGGCATCACAAAGGGCAGATGTTTCTAACTGGCTTGGCTGGGATTTGACCCAGGAATTCCTATGAGGCTGCAGGGTACAGAAAGAAGGGGCAGTATTTATCTCACAAGTTTTCAAGCAGTCCCACGCCTGTGTCCCCAGGTAGCCATAACTACTTCTTGAATACTTGACTGGAGAATACTGAGGAATGGACAGTGAGGTAAGTTTTGGGAAGGAACAGGATTTAGTTCCAGTCAGTTTTTATTGCAAAATACACTTTCAGCTCCAGATCCTACTGTTCGCCAGTCGTGAAGAAGGAGTTAAATGTTTGACCGACTATTTGTCTGTTCATTGATCTGTTTGTGGCTGTTCAGCAGCCTTGCTTCAACTATTCCTTCCTAATAATACAGCGCACATGGGACTGCGCAAGGTCCTAGGTTCAGTCCCCCCCCCCCAGCATCTTCAGTTTAAAGGAACAGGTAGGAGATGATGAGAAAGATTTCTGCCAGCGGCCCTTTCTGCACTCTCCTTTTAATCCATGCCCAAGCAATTCTGCACCAAAATTGAATTCAGACTTATTTTTAATCCAGCCCCCCCCATTCTGCACTAAAATCGAGTTCAACCTTTTTATTCTCCCCCCCCCTTCTGCACTACATTCCCTCCCTTCAGTGGTCAGCCCGGTTTCAGCCTGCGGTTGCCCCGGGTTATTTGGATGCTGTTTTGCAGTGGACTTAAATTGCCTCGACTCGAACACTGAGAAAATCTGGAGTGGCAGGGAAATGCAGAAAGGACCTGAGATCCTCAGTCTCCATCAGCCCACTAAGGGGTTGCAGCTCAGTGGTAGAGCATTTGCTTAGCATGTAGAAGGTTCCAGATTCTATCCCTGGCATCTCCAGTTAAAAGGACTGGCAGTAGGTGATGTGAAAGACCTCTGCCTGAAACCCTGGAGAGCCACTGCCAGGCCGAGTAGACAATACTGACTTTGATGGACCAAGGGCCTGCTTCCCTATAAGGCAGCTTCATGTACCTATGCACCATTACAACCTGAGGAATTATCCTTTCTCTTTTCAAACATTTTTAATAACATCCAGCCTGAAAGCTCAGGCATTCTTATGTATCATTTGGTTGGTCCTACTAAAAGACACGGGAACAGACTTGATGACTCGCATTGCTTCTACCCGCCCTTTGCACTTCAGTACTAATGACTGTAGAAAATCAGCAGCCAAAGTCACTCTCACCTGTTTGTCATCACCAACACTTTTACAAATGAGTATGGATACTATGGATGGGGTCGCGAAGAGTCGGACTCGACTGTGCGACTGAACAACAACAACAACAATGGATACTAATTTCAGCTTAACTCTATAACTTATTCTGCTAGCCTTGCTGGGGAGTGAAAATCCTGGACTGCATTGAAGCCAAGGACCTTTGCTCTAGTTCTTCTGCATACAAGGGGATTTTAATTCATGACTTGAACTCAAGACTGTATGTGAGTGAAGTCAGCAGAAGGCCCCATGCTCATGTAGCCTCCTTGCAAGGTGGGTGGTAATGAGCGAACCAAGAGACTCTGTGTTTATCTGGTCTTCCTGACCTTGGGAAACAGCCCAGCAGCCTCTGCTACCTGCCTCTACTTGGGAGGGTGACAGGGGGGAAATGGGGGTGGGGGAGGGAATCAGCACTGCTTCAATGCCATGACATCACTTCGGGTCAAAACTGGAAGCAACACCATGGAGCTGGAGTGATGCTCTAGGATTCCCCCCAAACTAGCATTTCCGTGGTGTCTTAGAACACTGCCCCGACACAACGACATCACTTCTGGATCCATGCCAGAAGTGATGTCATGGCATCAGAGATATGCCAGTTTATATGTCCCCGCCCCCCAAAAGACTCCCACTGGTTGCCCGTGCTGGGTTGGCAACCCTACCCAGATAGGAAGAGAGTATGACACTAAGACCCAGTCCAGGTACAACCTTGGGTTATATGTGTGTGTGATGAAGGCAAGCTATCAATGAAATAAACCCTAGAAATAATAGCATTTCCAGCTCTTGAAGAACAAGGGGGGGTGTCTTTCTGTTTTATTTTGTCCTGAATCTAAAAGCAAAATTAACATTTTTTTTAATTACCCAATCGCCTTGCAACTCACGGGTTTTCTTCTTTCTGAAAGCATGAATTTTGAATTGGGGTGGCAAACTGGCAAAAATTCTGCCGCCTCTCTAGGGGATTTGTAGTCAAGCCTATCTTTGTTAGGATCAAGCAGATTTATTTCATTATCCAGGCAGTCTGCTGGAAAGGCCACAAGCCTGATTAACCCCAGCCCTTTCCCTCTCTTTCTTCCAGACAGACGTATTTGATTGTCCTCACATAAGATCTTATTCAAACCCATTGGCAGAGGGAGGCTGACCTCGGCAACTAGCCTCAGCCCGGCAGTCAAAAAATCTTTGCTCTGATGTGGACCAAATTATGCAAGAGAGTCAGAAGTGTTTTGAAAAAGAGAGAAAGAGTTCATTGACTTTAGGGCACAAATGGATAGATGGCACTGGGATTCAGAGGTTGACTGCCTTTAAATGTGGAGGCTCTCTTTGATCATCATGGCTGGTAAGCACTGATAGAATCCATGAATCTATACCGTGTTTCCCCGAAAATAAGACACTGTCTTATATTTATTTTTTCTCAAGAAGACACACTAGGGCTTATACCACAAATGCATAGAAATCCTGCTAGGGCTTATTTTGGGGGTAGGTCTTATTTTCGGGAAAACAGGGTATAACTCCCTTTTAAAGCTGTTTTTTGTTCCTATGGCCATCACTACATCCTCTGGCAGTGAATTCCACATGTAATCACTTGCTCCGTAAAGAAGTATTTTCTTTTGTCCGTCCTGAATTTACTGTCCATCAGCTTCACTGGATGCCCTTGAGTTCTACTGTTTTGGGAGAGGGACAAACATTTATTTTTGTCAACTTTCTCTACCCCATGAATAATTTTATAAGCCCCTATCATGTTCCCCCTTAGTCAACTCCTTTCTAAGCTGAAAAGTCCCGGACTCTTCAGCCTTTCCTCATAGGGAAGGTGCTCCGACCCCCTAATTATCTTGGTTGCCTCCTCTGTACTTTTCCCCAGCCCCACAGTGTCCTTTTGGAGATACGGTGACCAGAACTGTACACAGAACCCCAAATGAGGCTGCACCATAGCGATATATAAAAAGGTAAAGGTTCCCTTGCTTGAAAGCCAGTCGAATCTGACTCTAGGGTTGTGGTGCTCATCTCCGTTTCAAAGCCGAAGAGCCAGCGCTGTCCGAAGACGTTTCCATGCTCGTGTGGCCGGCACGACTAAACACCAGCGCACGGAACGCTGTTACCTTCCCACCGAAGTGGTACCTATTTATCTACTTGCAATTTCTTGCTTTCAAACTGCTAGGTTGGCAGGAGCTGGAACTAGAGATGGGAGCTCACTCCGTCATGCGGCAACTTGGGTCTCGAACTGCTGAACTACCGACCTTCCACAGCCTGCAGTTCAGTGTCTTCACCACTTGAGCCACCGCAGCTCCCCATAGCGATATATAGGGAGCATTATAATCTGGGCTGTTTTATGTTCCGTTCCTATCCTAATAATCCCCAACATCGAGTTTGCCTTTTTCACCACTGTAGCACACTGGGTTGGCACTGTCTTCAAGCTATCCAATATGACACCAAGATCTCTTTCCCTAACAGTCTCAGCAAGTTCAGACACCATTAAACCTATACTTGAAGATGGGATTTTTTTTGTCCCAATGAACACACAGGGTATGGACACAACCATAGTGAACACATTTCCAGACTAAAACTGAGCCATCAGATAGAGCGATCTGTACTTGCCTCAAGGGTTACGGTACCTCCCGCCCCCCCATCCAATGCTTCTACTCTTTGGTTTGGCTGTAAAAAAGACACTTTTATATCCCCCTCCTCATTCCACACTAAAATCTCCCCTCACTAAAGATCCCAGCAGTATTGCTTCTGCTTTTCTCCCTTTTTCATTGAAGTCCACCAGTTTTCCCCATAATGGGACACTTATAAGTTTAATAGATTTTCTGGGTAATTGCAAAGTATTCATTTGGGCGGGACTTAAACGGGTAATTTTGTTGTTCATACTGAGAATATATTTATTGTCTGAATTTCAGTTGAAACGTGTTCCCCTCTTTCTGCCATTTCACCTATCCTCTGTAGTCAATAACATCACTCTGTTGAATTAGAATGGCCCTTTTCATTTTCCTCAGTAATGCTTCTGTTTATTTATTAATTTATTGTTGCCGTCAATTTGTGGTAGGGTTTAAGAACATAAGAGAAGCCAATGTTGGATCAGGCCAATGGGCCATCCAGTCCAACACCCTGTGTCACACAGTGGCCAAAAATACCAGGTGCCATCAGGAGGTCCAGCAGTGGGGCCAGGACATTAGAAGCCATCCCACTGTTGCCCCCCCCCAAGCACCAAGAATACAGTGCATCACTTGCCCCAGACTGAGAATTCCTACCTATACCTTGTGGCTAATAGCCACTGATGGACTACTGCTCCATATGCTTATCCAATTCCCTCTTGAAGCTGTCCGTGCTTGTAGCCGCCGCCACCTCCTGTGGCAGTGAATTCCATGTGTTAATCACTCTTTGGGTGAAGAAGTACTTCCTTTTATCCGTTCTAACCCGCCCGCTCAGCAATTTCATGGGAGTGCCCAGGAGTTTCCAAGGCAAGAGGCATGCAAAGGTTGGGGGGTTGCCATAGCCTGCCTCTGCACAGTGACCCTGGACTTCCTTGGAGGTCTCCCCTCCAGAGACTAGCCAGGGGCCCTGCTGTGCTGAGCTTCTGAGATCTGATGAGACAGGGCTAGCCTGAGCCATCCAGATTGGGGCACTGCTTTTATACACAGACTTTAAAAAAAAAAACATCCTGCAACTTGAGTCAAGAGATGCCTGTGTGAAGACCACACCTTGTTTTCAGGGTAACAGAGCAGAGTTTTCACTTAAACTTTTCAAGAAAAAGAAAATGATGGTCTAGGCTAGACCATTTTGCAGGGCTTTTTTTTGTAGAAAAAGCTGCTAGACCATTTAGCAACCCAGATTTACTTGGCTGCAGCCAAGGTGGAACTAGTGGGTATACCACAGCACCTGGAGGGCTGTTTTGCTTCACCCAAGAATTTCTCAAAGAAGCTGTCTGACCACACCCTCCCTCCCTCTGCCTGGGTCCCTGCCTTACTCTCAGCTCCATGAGAGCAAACTGCCTGGGTCTCAGTCACCCCCCCTCTTCTGTCTTTCCTTGCATGAGTGAGTCTGGGCCCTGGGTTGCCAGCTATGGGTTGGGAAATGCCTGGAGATTTTGGCGGTTGGGGAAGGGAGAGACCTCATTGGTAGATAATGCCATAGAGTCCACCCTCCAAAGCAGCCATTTTCTCCAGGTAAACTGATCCCTGTCACCTGGGGATCAGTTCCAATTAGGGCTGCCAGCTTTGGGTTGGGAAGTACCTGGAGATTTTGGGGGTGGAGCCTGAGGAGGGCAGGGCTTGGGGCATGATGCTGTCGAACCCAACTTCCAAATCAGCCATTTTCTCCAGGTGAACTGATCTCTGTCGCTCGGAGATCAGTTGTCATGGCAGGGACTCTCCAGCCACCACCTGGAAGCTGGCAACCCCAGTCTAATGAGTTCCTGCTGGATGTGGCCAACTCAGGAGCCAGCTGGAACGCCGTCGCCGTTCCTGTGCGTTCCTGCCCAAAAATAGCCCTGCCATTTCGCAAGCCAGATTTACTTGGCTGCAGCCAAGGTGGAACTAGTGGGTATACCACGACACCTGGAGGGCTGTTTTGCTTCACCCAAGAATTTCTCAAAAAAGCCTTCTGACCACACCCTCCCCGCCTCTGCCTGGGTCCCTGCCTTATTCTCAGCTACATCATGAGAGCAAACGGCCTGGGTCTCAGTCACCCCCCTCTTCTGCCTTTCCTTGCATGAGTGAGTCTGGGCCCTGGGTTGCCAGCTATGGGTTGGGAAATGCCTGGAGATTTTGGCGACTGGGGAAGGGAGAGACCTCATTGGGAGATAATGCCATAGAGACAACCCTCCAAAGAGCAGCCATTTTCTCCAGGTAAACTGATCCCTGTCACCTGGGGATCAGTTCCAATTAGGGCTGCCAGCTTTGGGTTGGGAAGTACCTGGAGATTTTGGGGGTGGACCCTGAGGAGGGCAGGGCTTGGGGCATGATGCTGTAGAACCCAACTTCCCAATCAGCCATTTTCTCCAGGTGAACTGATCTCTGTCGCTCGGAGATCAGTTGTCATGGCAGGGACTCGCCAGCCACCACCTGGAAGCTGGCAACCCTAGTCACAATAGTGGGCGATCTCTAAGCAGCACCTGGAGACTGGCAACCCTGTGGAGCACCCTAAACTTGCCATTCAAGTCCATAAAGGGGAAAGTTCACCAGTTAAGGGCAAACCAGCAGACACAGAGAGAATCTTCTTGGGGGGGGTGTGATTAGCAGAGGAGCAGATGTTCAAAAAGTATCCCAGCGCAGAACGAACATTCTTCACTGCCTCCCCCCAACCCGCCGCACAGGGATTGAAGATGGAGTCTTTGGGGGGGAACGCACGTTTTGATGTTTTGAATTTGTCTCTCCCCCCCAAGCAGGGGGTAAGAAGATCATAGTTAAGCTGTGCCGTATTAATTTGTTTCCCTGCAGGAGGCAGAGGACGATGAGACGGTGTCCAAAATTTCTGAAGAGTGTCTATGAACCCTGGAAATTAGATTTTAGCAATAATTATTGGCGAGGTCGGCATGAGAGGCAAGGAGCCTTTCTCCAAGTTGCTGCGGGGAGGGGGACGCTGCCTTTTGTGGGCTTCAAAGCAAGAGATAAGGAAACAAACAAACCCTCGGGGCGTTCCAGGCACTGTGCCGGGGCCGGCTCCAAACACTTAAAGGTCACCTGAGATCTTAAAGTCAAATTAGCATCGGAATTATTCCATTTAATTATGAATCATTCCGTTTAATTATGAATAGATGCACCCTGTAGGTACGATGGGAAATAGGAGGTGGTTTGGGTTTTATCATTTTTTTTTTAAACTCCTGAGAACAAAGCCCCGCTTCTCAGGGGGCTTCTGCACAAAACGCATGTCTGGGTAAATGGTGCTCTTCATCAGAGTTCCCGTCTTTCACAGACCCGTGGAACGGGGAAGGAAAAATCCTTGTTATGGACCAGCAGGACCAGGACAGGTAGGGTTGCCAGCTCCTGGGTGAGAAGTACCTGGAGATTTGGGGGTGGAGCCTGAGAGGCCGGGATTTGGGGAGGGGAGTGTTATGTACGCAAACCGCCACTAGGGGTCTACGGCACAGGCAGGAGCTTGGCTCCCTTGAACAATAGGAACATAGGATTCTGGTTCCCCCAGCACCAACCAATAGCCACTTAGGCAGGAAATTCAAACCCTCCAATGGACTTGCAGGGCCGTTTTTGTCAGTTAGATGTTAAGTACAATAAACGTGTGCAAACGCATGTCGTCGTCCGAGTCCTCCATGTGGCGAACCCAGTACTTTTCAGGGAGGGATTTCAATGGGCATCAATGCCATAGAATCCGCCTTCCAAAGCAGCCATTTTCTCCAGGTGAATTGATCCCTGTTGCTCGGAGATCAGATCAGTTGTAATCAGTGTTCCCCCTAAGCTGAGTTAGTGTGAGCTAGCTCACAGTTTTTTAGCCTCCAGCTCACACATTTTTGTCTTCGCTCAGGAAGGAAGGCTCTGGAGCAGGCTCATTTATGCAGCAGCCAAATCCCTCGCTCACAACTTTAACGCCAGGAGCTCACAAAGTAGAATCTTTGCTCACAGGACTCCACAGCCTAGAGGGAGCCTTGGTTGTAATTCCAGGAGATCTCCCACCAACACCTGGGGGTTGGCAACCCTAAGCAGAGGATCAGGAGCGAAGGTCACGTGCAGACAGAAACATCTGCTCCACACCTCCACTCTTTATGGTAGAAGTAGAAGGGTGCCTCTGGTCATTTCCATTTGTGGCAGCCTACCTGGGTGGGTGCAGGCAAAGGCAGCAGAGTGGCTTTGTGTAAAGCCACAGAAAGTATATCTCTGCATAGCGACCCAATATACATCCAAATACTGACTAGGGCCTACCCTGCTTAGCTTCCAAGATCTGGCGAGATCTCAGCTAGCCTGGGCTATCCAGGTCAGGGCCATAGAATATGCTCCAACATATATACATGCTGCTTGTAAAACCCAGATCCTGTGCCAAGAAAGCCAAATGCTATTAGCTGAAAGGTAATGCAGATTAGAAGCCTGCTTAGCCCTGCTTAGCTCAGGCTAGTCATATTTGGGAGCTGAGCAAGGTCAGCTGTGGTCAGTACCTAAGAACATAAGAGACGCCAATGTTGAATCAGGCCAATGGCCCATTCAGTCCAACACTCTGTGTCACACAGTGGCCAGAAATACCAGGCGCTTGGATGGGAAACCTCCAAGGAAGACTGAGGTTGCTATATGGAAGAAGACAACTGCAAACTCCATGAAAGACAACTGCAAACTCCATGACAACTGCACTCCATGAAATTGCTGAGCGGTCGGGTTAGAACGGATAAAAGGAAGTACTTCTTCACCCAAAGAGTGATTAACACTTGGAATTCACTGCCACAGGAAGTGGTGGGTGCTACAAGCATGGACGGCTTCAAAAGGGAATTAGATAAGCATATGGAGCAGAGGTCCATCAGTGGCTATTAGCCACAAGGTATAGATAGGGACTCTGGGGCAAGTGATGCTCTGTCATCTTGGTGCTTGGGGGGGGTCAACAGTGGGAGGGCTTCTAATGTCCTGGCCCCACTGGTGGACCTCCTGATGGCACTGGTATTTCTGGCCACTGTGTGATACAGAGTGTTGGACTGGATGGGCCTTTGGCCTCATGCAACATTGGCATCTCTTATGTTCTTATGTTCTTATGTTCTTATGAAGTTGGTTGTGACGCTTGTCTCTTGCCTGGAATGCCCCGATGGAGTTGCCACAAGTTGGTTGTGACTTGATGGCATGTTCAATGCAAATTAAGCAAGTGCACGCACATATTAACTAGTTTTTGTCTGATTTATTCTTTAAAGGGAGGAGTGAAAAGCTACATAGAACACTGCAGTCCCCTGACCACTAGAAGTCCCATACAGCCCCATGGTGACTGCAGGGATTTCGAAATCTTGTGGACTAGACACTTGGCTTTCAAAGACAATAAAAAGCTCACAAGCTGGATCTCAGAATGAGGAACTCTGCATTCAGTATATTTCTCACAATATCTCTTGTAACTCATGGCAACTCCATCCATGGGGCATTCCAGGCAGAAATGGTTTGCAATTGTCTTCTTCCATATAGCAACCTCAGTCTTCCTTGGTGGTTTCCCATCCAAGCATCTCACAATGCAAGAACTCGTGGGCACTCAATGAAATTGCTGAACGGTCGGGTTAGAACAGATAAAAGGAAGACCTTCTTCACCCAAAGTTTGATTAACACATGGAATTCACTGCCACAGGAGGTGGTGGCGGCTACAAGCATGGACGGCTTCAAGAGGGAATTGGATAAACATATGGAGCAGAGGTCCATCAGTGGCTATTAGCCACAAGGTATAGATAGGAACTCTCAGTCTAGGGCAAGTGATGCTCTGTATTTTTGGTGCTGGGGGGGGCAACAGTGGGAGGGCTTCTAGTGTCCTGGCCCCACTGATGGACCTCCTGATGGCACCTGGTATTTTTGGCCACTGTGTGACAGAATGTTGGACTGGATGGGTCATTGGCCTGATCCAACATTGGCTTCTCTTATGTTCTTATGTTCTTAAATGTCACAGTTGCATATTATAATCTTAGAAGCACAGAATGCATAGCCTGAACATACTTTGCCAATGTCCTTCAGTTAAAATTCCTTTGGATTTTGTTGCTACCATTTGGCATTCTGTACTCTAGGGCACTCCGATGGTCAGACTTTGAACACTCTGGTGAACCTTTACCATTGCCCATTGAGTTGTAGACATCTATAACTAGTCGTCCGTAGGTCAGACAATTGTACCCTAAACAATCCCCCTGGACCATCAAATCTACAAAGTAGGAAGGACTCTTGATTGGAAAATGCCAAGGCCTTGTCAAAATCAGAAAAGAACCTCAAGGATAGTTTTCAGAATATGAAAAGGATCAATGGAGATAAAATACACATTGGGTTTGATCCAACAATTTGTCAACACAAGCAGCCCAGAACCTTGCCACGTTCCCCAGCCCCCTCAGCAGCCCCCTTCCAATGCAAGGGAAATTGACTCCTGGGGTCATGCAGCCATCATAGAATAATATGGGTTGGGGGGGATACACTGAGGCAGAGGAAAGAGGTGAAATGACACCCTCCTGTCTTCCGCATGGAAGAAGGACAGAGCAGTTCTCCAACTTGAATGGCTATTGGTCCGTGTGGAGCTCTTGACCCCAGAAATCAACTTCCTTGTGGTCACAAGGGACTACCGGGGGCAGGGGGGGAGACTAGGGGAATGAGACAAAGACCACTTGGATAAAGGGGGAGTGCATAACATTATCGCCAATTATGAGTTTTCAGACATTTCAAAATCCCCAAGAGTGCCTTCTTAAAGGATCTCATCTAGCAATAGAGAACTTCTCATACATCTGTTGATTGCGTGTTTCCACTCTTGGCATTTTAGTCACCGTCTGGGTGACACGATTGCTTTTCACACCTGTGCTATGACAGGAAGAAGTTGTTGAGATGCTCTTACCTGTTTGATAGTTCCCTTTGCAGTAAAGAAAAAGTACAACATATATCCTGGAATCAAGACCATGGAGGAGAAGGCCATGAGCCAGCCAATGCCTTGACCCCATGCAGGATAGACGTATTTCCCCATTTTCAGAGGAGTCATTTGAAACACACTGAAGAAGAAGACCCCCTAGACAGACAGAGAGAGAGAGAGAGGAAAAGGCAAAACTGCAGCCCAAAATATCCATGTACAAAAAGCAGATTTATTCAGAGAGACTAGCCTTTCTTCTGCAGTCTCTCAATATGACTTCTCCACTGCCCTTAACCCAGCCACACACTCTTTTCCACTCTAGACACCTACTTTCCTTCAACCACAACTCATTCAGTTCATTTAACAAGTCCATAGATTTCAGTGGCTACTAGACACAATAGCCAAAAGTGAAATCTGGACTGCCCAGAAGGCTGCCAGCGATGGAACTCAAAACAAAGATTCCCACCAGTACCTCATTCAGAAGGAGCAGAAACAAGATCCTTGATAACAACAGGCATACCAATACTGTCCCCCCCCCCCGCAGCACTCTGCCCAACTCCATGGATAATTAGGAACATCTGGGGCCCCAGGCTTTTAAACACCTAGTGTGTCCCCCCCCTTTGGGGGCCCCAGAAGGGAAGTCCCGTATTTGGAGGCAGCCTCCCTCTGTCTACACAATGCTGAGACGATAACAAGTGATTGGCTGTTTCTGTCATGCTCTGCTTGCCAGTGAAATCTCTTCAAAGCCATTCTGACGGTGGCTTCATCCTTAACTGCTTACCAGGCAGACGAGAGGCGTGAAGACGACCCAGCAGATCTTCCACCAACTGCAGGGTTTATAACCGACCATCTCTTCAATGTTGTTATAAAATTTGTTCACACCTGGAATGATAAGTATCTGTTAAACAGTCTGGAAGCCCTTTTTTGCACTGCTACCTGCCCTTTCTGCCCCAGACCCAGCACGGGCCAGAAATAGTTACTGAGGCCTTGGGATATGAAGGGAGAGGACAAAAGGCTACTGATTCACTGGTATGGTTGACCAAGGAAGTTCTGGGTTGGACACCTGAGAGGTCTGCCAAAGCCATTCTCAATTTTGTATATGGTAGCCAACCTCCAGGTGGTGTCTGGAGATCTCCTGGGATTACAACTGATCTCCAGGTGACAGAGATCAGTTCGCCTGGAGAAGATGGCGACTTTGGAAGGTGGAGTCTATAGCCAGGGTGTCAAACATATGGCCCATGGGCAAGAACCGGCCAATACAGGGCTCTTATATCTCTGGTACCTGGCGTTACATTTTATGGCACACGTGGCCCAGCTCGCCAAAAAGACATTTATGTCAGATCCAGCCCTTGTAACAAATGAGTTCAACGCCTCTGGTCTATGGCATTATACCCCATTGAAGTCCCTCCCCTCCTCAAACCCCACCCTTACCAGGCTCCACCCCTAAAATCTCCAGGTATTTCCCAACCTGGAGCTGGCCACCCTAATTCTATAGAAACCAGGAAGGAAATCTTGACCCCTTTGGGTCACGGTTCACTTTAGCGGGAGCTCTGACGGACTATCCCCAAGTGCCCATGGGAATCCAATCCAGCCAAGACGGAATGTTTACAAAAACGGGCCACAGATCAGTTGTACTTACCATAACACCAGGAAATGGAGATAGTCTCAAAAAAGACCAGGAAGAGGAGACACATGCCGCTGGCAGAGTAATAATCAAACAGCTTGAAAACATAGATGCCACCCTGAGGGGACAGAATGCAAGGCCTTAATGCAGTTAGAGAGCATCAAGGCAAATGAAGATAGAAAATCCCATTAAAAGAGAGCTCGGCACGGAGCAGAGGAGAGCTCTGAAATATCGTCTCATAAGCAGGTTGACAGCAGGCATATCTGCGCTATGAAATTATATCCATTTTATGCTGGTTTAATTGCTCTGGCTTCCCACAAAGGACCTTGGAACTGCAGTTTGGGGAGGGTGCAGAGAATTCGGAGAGAGACATCTTGCTGATAAGGTTTCTGTTTGATTGCCATGACTGATTTCACTGTGAATTCATAATAGACATCTGATTGGGGGGGGTTGGGTAAAAGGAGTTTGAAGAGGTCAGATTGGGTTGGTAGTTCAGGACAAAATCCCGTAAAAGTGAGTGGGATTTAAGCAATGTAAGTACAAGGGGACTGCCGGCAAACTTCAGTTTTCTTCTCTCGATTGTCTTCACCATGGGGCTCTCTTCTACAGCTTGTGGTAGGAAATTGATGCTTGCTGCATTTGGTTATCACTCCCAGCCTAAAAAACATTTCTTGGTCTTCATATACAATCTCTCTCTAATTAGCAGAGGTCTGAGTTTCAACCACATCCAAAATTTAGATGTGCCTTTAGAGGAGACATTTTTGCATTCAGGAAAAACACATCGGGTTAGATCCAGGCTCAACTGGCCATTTCCACCCCCCCCCCCCGGGGGTGTTGGGGAGCTGCAGGAGGAGGGGGGAGGCAGAAAAGTCCCATTCTGCCTTTGGAAAAATGTAAAGGCAATCCAAGAACAGGGACTATGGTGGATACAATATCGACAATAGAAAACAACAACACCGTGCGGAAGAATTAAACAAACAACAACAATAATAATCAAAATATATACTGTATTATTTTTGAATAAAGTGCCAACAATACAAATAGAATAACGTTTTAGGTCAACAATAATGTAAATGAAGTATCTTGATTTTTGAGAAGGTCAGGGGGTAGGAGCGGGGAGGCAGGAAGTGGGAGGGGGGGGCAACAGTGGGAGGGCTTCTAGTGTCCTGGCCCCACTGCTGGACCTCCTGGGGGCACCAGGTAAAGTGCCAACAATACAAATAGAATAACATTTTAGGTCAACAATAATGTAAATGAAGTGTCTTGATTTTTAAGAAGGTCAGGGGGTCGGAGCGGGGAGGCAGGAAGGTTCCATTCTGCCTTTGGAAAAATTGAGCCTGGACCCAACCCAATTTAAGTACACTTTCAAATATGAAGAGTACATACAATGTTTATGTATTTATCCACAATATTCATAACCCATCTTATTTCCTTAGACTCCAGACAGCTAACAGTGCGCAAAGTTGCAAGGACACAAAACATAAGCCTCCATAAAATAAAAATTGTAAAAAAAGCACAGCCGACGTAACACACAGCAAGATCTGCCAAAACACTCCCACCCCAACAATGTCCTCTCCTCTGAAATGCAATCTGGTTTGACTTCAGTCCCTTGAACACTTGTGGAAAAGAAGAGATGCACCGTTACTTCAAAAAGCATTTTTGATTTAATACAGTTCAGGGATGGTGCATTCACACTATAAAGCATTGGCGATGTCCCAACACATACAAGAAGTCAGGCACCTGTTGGCTGTCCCACCTGGGCCTTTTCCATGGTTGCTCCTGTTTTGTGGAATGGTCTCCCTACAAGGGATGTCAGACTCCAGGTGGGACCACGGGACCCGCTGGAATTCCAGCTCATCTCCAGACTACAGAGATCATCTCCCCTGGAGAAAATGGCTGCTCTGTAGGATGGAGTCTATGGGCATCGTACCCCACTGAGGCCCCTGTCCTCCCCAGGCTCCACCCCCAAATCTCCAGGAGTGTCCCAGTCTAGAGCTGGCAACCCTACCCTGAAGAGGTGGGGGGCTCTCCTTGGAGGTCTCCTAGAAGTCCTGAGGGGCCTGCCTGTTTGCCAGGGCTTTTGAGGGGGTTCCAACTGGTAGGCATCTTTTAAGGGAAGGGGAGATTTGGGGTTTGATATTTTAATCTGGAATTTTAAAATATTACTGTAAGCCACTTTAAACCACAAGGAAAGGTGGTGTATAAATCTTTAAATGCATAAATTTCATTTTCTTACGGTTCCCAAACTGCATTCTTCATTTTGGAGCACTGCAGGTGGTAATCCTAGTTCACAAGGTATAGATAGGAACTCTCAGTCTGGGGCAAGGGGCGCTCTGTATTCTTGGTGCTTGGGGGGGGGGGCAACAGTGGAAGGGCTTCTAGTGTCTTGGCCCCACTGCTGGACCTCCTGGGGGCACCTGGTATTTTTGGCCACTGTGTGACAGAGTGCTGGGCTGGATGGGCCATTGGCCTGATCCAACATTGGCTTCTCTTATGTTCTCCTATGTTCTAATGTATTTTCATCTGCCAAAAATAGATGACTGCACATGGCCTACATGATGGCGCATAGACACACAGGAAACCACTGAGAGTGAAATGATTCACAGTCACCAGGGGACATGAACAAGGTACCCCAGTGACATGGGCCTGTTCCCTTGAGGCTCTTTGTAGTCAAGTTCCAACCGGATGACATGTGTCTCTCCAGTCCATGATAACAGAGGACTAGCGGAAGATGCACACTGAATTTAGATAACTTGGAATATCGGGATTCAGAAAAGAGAGAGGTGTTTACGGTCATTTAGCAACATTTCATGTGAAGACCAAATCCATCGCTAGGCAGTAGCCAGCAGCAGAGCTCTTAAGAAATTTGATGTCTCATATGGGAATCTCCAGGCTTTCTGTGCTGTAATTATATATGCTGAGATGGACAGAAAGATACCAATAAAAAGCTTTTTACCCATCTTTCCCTCCAGGCCTTTAGCTTAAACCTTTAATTCTCCTTTCCAACCGTAACCAAATTACAAGGACAGGCAATTGCCGTTGCCTACAGACATTCCTTGATACGCTTGCCCTTCCCCTCCCTTCTTCTGATTTTTCTCCCTTTGCCTGCTTTAGACTGTAAGCCTCTTGGGTGGGGTTTTTGGTCTCTGTGTATCTAATAATAATAATGGGCTTTGGATATTGTGGCAGTAACCTGGTGGAGACAGGAAATACGGAGATCGGGTTTACCTGGGTGATGTTGGACAATCCAATGAGGTAGGAGATAAAACAGACCACAGCAATAAAGATTTTCTTCCTCGCTCGGAGCAAATGTGGGAACTCATCCATCAGGGCTGTGATGAGGCCTTCCACAGTGCAAAACTGCAGGAGGAAAGAGATCATCGGTAACTTCCCTGTTTGCACTGCTATCCCTTTTTACCCACATACCCCCTGGACATTTTTCATCTCACCGCTGGCATCGACTATTTTTCCAATATAGTCCTGCATCTGGTTTGCCTAAGGGACATCTGTCATTACAAAACCAAAGAGTAAAATGTGTTCATTCAGTCAGTAAGGCTTAATTCCATTCCGCAGTTTCCCTTTCTTTCAGGGATGGGGAGAAATACCACTAACTAGACATGGATTCTGCTGACTTAATAAACAACCTATGCAAAAACAAGTTGGCAAGGTTCCCCCATAGTCAAGCAGCAGTGCAATATGGATCCGGCTAACAAGGATAATGCAGAGGTCTTTCATGTCACCCACAACCTGATTCTTTTTAAACTGGAGTTGCCGTGGATTGAAGCTCCATGCAAAGCAGCTGTTCTACCACTGAGCCAAGCCACCCCCCCGCCCCAAGTTCACGAGAACATCTACATCACTGTATTACCCAGAAGTGGATGACTCCCTGGAGGGGCAGTAGTTCAGTAGTAGAACATCTGCTTGGCATGCAGAAGGTCCCAGGTTCACTCCTTAGCATCTCCAGGTAAAAAGATCTGGCAGCAGGGGACGTGAAAGACCTCTGCCTGACACCCTGGAGAGCTGCTGCCAGTCTGAGTAGGTAATGGACCAGTGGTCTGAATGAGTATAAAGCAGCTTCATGTGTCTGTGTCTAAGAGCCAGTTTGGTGTAGTGGGTAAGAGCAGTGGACTCTAATCTGGGGGACTGGGTTTGATTCCCCAGTTCTCCACATGAAGCCAGCTGGGTGGCCTTGGGTCAGTCACAGTTCTCTCAGAGCTCTCTCAGCTCCACCGACCTCACAGGGTGTCTGTTGGGGGGAGAGGAAGGGAAGGTGATTGTAAGCCGCTCTGAGACTCCTTCAGGTAGTGAAGGCTGGGGTATAACAACCACAGCAACCACCAGCAACCACCAACAACCACAACTCCTCCTCCGTCTTCTTCTTCTGTGTGCGAACTGACTCCAGGCTGTCATAAGAATTCTGCCTGGGATGTGTGTTCTGTGAATGTTCATTCATTACTAGATGAATTTGGACTATTCACTCTCCAGATGAACTGCCTCGTAGGGTTGTTAAAAGCAGAGGTGGGTTAGGAAGGTATGCCGCTTTGGCCTCTCCGGAGGGAGAATGTGTAAGGAATTAAATTCACACGTGCAAGTCATCCCCTGATACACAGTCAGCAAGTCACTTTAGAGAACCAGCCCTTATTGTGTGTGTTGTTACAATTTATTCAGCTGCGGCTCACGTTAGCACACGTGGTACCCTCCCTCCTTTTCCATCCTCAAAATAAGATAGGCTAGGCTGGGAGAAAATGATTGGCTGAGGGTCCCCCAATGGGATTGAACACAGGACTAATATGACACTATAACCATTAAACTACAGTGCCCTCCCAAACACTGCATATAGTCCACTAGGGGTGGACTGGGAAGCTAAAATGGCCCTGGGACAAGCCAGGCTGAGCAGTTCTTGTAGCACTACAAACTAGACCTACAGAGCCATGGAGTACCAAAGTAGATGTGATAAAGTACCTGAGTCCACCATGGGGGTCTTCTCTGCCATTCTGAGGATGAAATTTCTTATGTCTACAAATGCCATGGGAGCCAATCCTGATAGGGATCAAGGTATGGGGGGGCCTCCTATCCCCCCCTCCACACACCATTTTCAAGGTCCCAAACCTCTGGCATTGAGAGTCTTGAAAAGAGCCCACCAATGGAGGGAACAAGCTCCACTACCGCTGTCCCAATCAGGCCTGGGGGCCCCCATGGCATTTGCAAACAGAGGGAGTTTCATCCTTCAAATGGTACCGTGGAGGTGTCCCCATGGTGGACTTGGGGACGCTGTTCCATCTAGTTTGGCTCTCCGTTCAGCAGTGCCCTACCATGGGCGTTAACTCAACCACGGCATGCTCCCACAAACTGGTGGCAGTGCAGGAGGGGGCATTTGATGAGATAACCCTGAGTACAATGGCTGATGAACTGACTGAGCCAGGGGGACCTCAGGTGCCGGCAGAGTTGCTAATGTTTGCCTTTGATTGCACATGGCCTTCAGGAACCCTCTAGAACACAGAACATAATACATGGAGCTGGACGGGAACTCAAGGGTCATTAGCATTGCCCTCCCCCTGATGGAGCGGGGCTTCCACAGCTTCTGGGGGCCCCAATCCACCACTGCCCGGATGGCTGGTGGGGGAGCCTTACCCCCGGGGTAGTCCCGTCTGCTCCCGACATGCCTGGTGTGATGACGTCACCTGGAGGTGACGTCATCCTGCACAGCACATAGCATGGGGAATGCTCTAGCATTTTGGGGGAAACTCCGTAGTAACCAGAAGAATGGAGCCCCCCGCTGTAATGTGGTAAGGACCTGGCAACCCCTTGTACACACTCCCCAGTGACCCCTGCTCTATGCCCAATCTGACCTGGAAGAAAATTTCTTCCTGACCCCAATGTGGTGATCAGCATTACCCTGGTCGTATGAGAAAGGGTCACACAAGAGCCGAGCACTGGCTCATCTCTTCCTGCCCTCCCTCTCACAATCTGCCTAAATTTATAGAATCTGAATTGCTGTCTGATGGCCATCTAAAAACTTCCAAAGATGGAGTGGCCCACCACAAAATTTCCCTGGGAATTAAAAAACAGTCTGCCCATATAATCTGCACTACATTTATTGTGACTATTTGTTTATTTAACAAAAAAATATTTGCACTGCATCTTGTCATTGTCATCCCCCACCCTGCAAGCCACAGTTTGATTTGTGAGCTGTTTGTCAGGAGAACACCACCAAATTCTTAACCCAAAAGAGTCTTCCTTTGTAAGACTTTTGTGACATATGTAATACTGGATGCTTGATGAGGAGACTACAGACAGCTCTCAGATGTTGCTCTTCAAAGCTTGCTTGAACACCATGGTCCCTCTGGGGCACTTCTGTGTGCAAGTTTATTAAGAAGCAACACTAAAAGTAATTAATTTCAGGAGTGTCTGATAGAGTAGAGAAAGCCGTCAGTTTAGAATTATCTTCCAGCCACCTTGAGAAAATGCACTCTGGGTAAATGAACTGCTTTTTAAAAGCTGTTTAGGAGGCATAAAAGAAATAATGAATGATGGAGTTGTTGAGTTAGCATTTGTGCCATTTTTTAAAAAAAGTTCTTTGACCTAAGAACCAGGTAAGATCTAAACCTCTGAGTAATCAATTATAAATATCCAAGACACTGCAATGAGTGAGTGTCGCAGAAAGGAAAAATGGACTTTTCTGCTTTAAAAGCTTGGTTGCAATATGTTGATAGTGAAGGGAATTTTTTCATCAGTTCAAATAAGCTGGTCTACCTATGCAGGAAAAGCTCACTGTGCAGTCCCCCCCCCCCCCCCCGGATTATACATTCAAACTTCTGGCAATAAATTGCATTCAGAAATCTCCCTTTCTATAGAAAAAAATGTCCTCCGCATATAGAAAAGTAGTGTATTTGGTAGATGGGTTTTAGACTGGCCTGTTCTGCTAATGGTCTACACACAAGGAGTTTTCTCCCTGCTCTAGAAGAGCAATAAAAAGTTACCTATGCACACAGAGTACAATACAGGAACAGCTGAATCACATGATTCTACTGCAGCTCTGAGATGTGGTTTGCATCATTATAATTTTCATGCCTTCTTTCCTAACAGACTGTATGAAGAAGAAGAAGAAGAAGAAGAGAAGAGATTGGATTTATACCCCACCCTTCACTACCCAAAGGAGTCTCAGAGCGGCTTACAATCTCCTTTCCCTTCCCCTCCCCACAACAGACACCCTGTGAGGTAGGTGGGGCAGAGAGAGCTCTGACAGAAACTGCTCTTTTTCAAGAACAGCTCTGCCAGAACTATGGCTAGCCCAAGGTCATCCAGCAGGTACAAAAGGACCAGTGGGGAATCAAACCCAGTTCTCCCAGATTAGAGTCCACACACTTAACCACTACACCAAACTGGCTACATCAAACCAGTCTTCTCATGAAGCACAGAAACAGAGCTGGAAGGGACCCCAAGGGTTCATCTAGTCCAACCCCATGCACAATGGAGGAAATTCAAAGCTACCCCCCCCACACACTACCCCAGTGACTCCTGTTCTATGCGCAGTCTGACTGCTTTATACCAGGTGGGTAGCCGTGCTGGCCTGAAGCAATAGAAAAAACACTTTTAAGACCAACAAAGTTTAATTTGGGGCATAAGCTTTCATGTGCATGCACACGAAGTGTCACTGGACTCAAACTTTGTTCTATTGCTTTATACCAGTCATTCATCCATCTACCTCTGTGTCCTGACTGACAGCAGCTCTCCAGGGTTTCAGGCAAAGAAAAATGTTCTGCAGCATCAGCTACCACCAGACATCTATTTTGCAGGGGATGCTAAGAACTGAGTCCGCCCTGAAATCCACGCATGTCAACACGGACTCTACCATGTAGAACAGCAATAGCTTCAGGTTGCAGGTTGTGAAGGGAATGGCAGTTTCATTCCTTTGAATCTGACCTATCGAAATCCATCTTCATGTCGCTTTTTTTAAAAAAAGAGTCTTGTCCAGAGCAAGGAGAAGAACATCCAAAACCTTCATTATTCTACATTGCTTACTAACAGCTGCCCTGACCTGGATAGCCCAGGCTAGCACGATCTTGGCAGATCTCAGAAGCGAAGCAGGGAGGGCCCTGCTTAGAGTTTAGACGGGAGACCACTAAGGAAGTGCAAAGGTCGTGATGCAGAGGCAGGCAATGGCAAACCACCTTTGAATGTCTCTAGCTTTGAGATGAGGGTCACTGTAAGCCGGCTGCGACTTCACGGCACTCTCCAACACCACTGACAGCCATAGCAGCCAGAACAGCCCCGACTAGCGTGAGCTGGCCAGAGCTTGGAAGCTAAGCAGGGTTGGCCCTGGTTGGTACTTGGATGGGAGACCATTAAGGAAGACGAGGGTTGCTATGCAGAGGAAGGCCATGGCAAACCACCTCTGCTCATCGCTTGCCTTGAAAATCCCATGAGGGGTCACCATAAGTTGGTTGTGACTTGATGACACTTGATTATTATTATTATATATAAACAGCCCTTTGCAGCTGCCCTAAGCCCAGACACAGTCCACGGGCGGAGGGAAAACAGGACCATGATGGCAGTGTCAGCTATGCTGCCATTGCAGGCAGGTGGTGGGGAGAGAGGCGACTGATGTAGTGTTTCTTGTTATGCTGAAATGTTAATTTTTTAGTTGATGTGATAAGAATGAAAAACGTGGGAAACTCCGTTTTATGATTTTATAATTATCTCAGACTTTTAGCTGCTTGTGTTATTTACTTTCTCTGATTTTAATGTTGTATATGCTATTAAAGGTCTATTGATTGATTGATTGATTGATTGGGTGTTTCTTGTTATGCTGGAATGTTAACCTTCACTTCTCCGTGCTGCATCTTATCTCATAGCCTGAGTCTCTGACCTTGGTACCTTTCTCCTGATGCTTCCCTGGGAATATGAACCCGTTAGTTTAGGCGAGCTCCAGTTGCTTCTTTGACTGGCTCAACTTCGTCAGGGGCCTCACTTCAGATCCTGTATGTCTATTCCCCTCCTGCCTTTAGAGTTAGTTCTGACACAGCAGGTATGCACAGATGACTTGCCTTTAATGTACTCAATAAACTTAAACCTTTTTGAAGGGACACCGTTGAGAACTGATTGCTGCGAGACTCTGACAGGCAGGACTTCTCCACATCAGTTATCACGTGCAGGGATCTTCCCTCTTCCAGGCTCCCGGGTTACACGCACAGGAGCCAGGTGTATAGGCTGGCTCTGCGATCTCCCCCTCCTCCTTCACCGCCCCAGATCCTTGTGAAACAGTCAAGGTTGGCCTCCCCATCCAATATTAAATTTGGGTTAAGGGAGGCATCACTGGCATTCAGCCCCAGCACTTTTAGACTTGATAGGTAATATACAAGTTTAGCAGGGTCCCCTTGACTGAAGGGCCAGGAAAGGGGATGGGTATAGCCCAAGGCCGGGATGTGGAATCGTATGGTGTAGCCTGATGTCATCAGATCTCAGAAGCTAAAAAGGGTTGGAAATGGACGGGACACCACACAGGAAGACCTTGCGGAGGAAGGCAACTGGCAAACCACCTCTGCTTAATCACTTGCAGATTTACTTACACTTACACACATATAACCAGATGCCGGGATGTGGAATTGGTATGGTACAGCCCGGTTTCATGAGATCTCAGAAGCTAAGTGGGGTCGATACTTGGATGGGAGACTCTGCAGAGATTCTGAGGGACTCTGCAGAGGAAGGCCATGGCCAACCACCTCTGCTTCTCACTTGCCTTGAAAGCTCCTTGCTGGGGTCACCGTAAGTTGAATGCAACTTGATAGCACATACATGCATAGAGGTAACACAATGCTCCATCTCCCCCCCACCACTATATTTCCAGTCTTAAAACATTTTCTTCCATATACAGGAGAACTTTGTTCGGATTTCGTCTCTAAGTGTTTTGCTTTAGTTTCCAAGCTCAGCATTTGAAGGATTCTGGGTTTTTAAAATCTGTTCTTTTCTCCATCCACCCACATCTCTTCTCCCAGGGGTGCCAGATGTCTACTGTTGCAAAATCTGTGCAAAATGATTATTATAAGTGAGGGAAGAACTTAATGCAATCTATTGTGACAGACCTCCCATCCAGAGGAGAATTAAAAACAAGGAAGCGCGTCTTTGGTTCTTGCCTCGAGTCCCTCTCCCAGAGGTTGCTTTCCAAACATCTTACCTGGCTGTCAAGTCCCAGCATCACTAACATGGAGAAGAACAGAATGGACCACAGAGGAGACATGGGCAGCTGACTGACAACCTGTGGGTAGGCGAGGAAGGCCAGTCCGGGACCTGCAGTCATTCAAAATACATGGACCGGTTACGGCTTTACCTGGCAGCTGGATTTGCAGACATAACTGGGCTAGGTCCCAATGTGCAAGCAAAGGTATCGAGCTAGGGCCAGGCAGAAGTGTAAATGGGCGGCACAAACCCGTTTCCCCCCTGCCTCTCAACAAGCAAGCAGAAATCAAGATCTCTTTCGAGTCATGCTGCCTTGGGAAGTTCCAGCCTCTCCTTTTTTTAACAGCATCCATTTAACATCTCTGCCCTGCCTTCCGTGAGTATCATTTCCAAGGCAACTTCAGAAATAACACGATCATCATCATCATCTTCATAATAATAACGTGAACCAACCTATACAGCCGACAAAGGAGTCATGAAACAGCAAGGGTGATGCAGCATATAATAATAACAACATGAACAACCCATACAGTCAACAAAGGAGTCATGAAACAGCAAGGGTGATAACTCAAATAAAACCTTTACCAGATACGAACATTAAGTAATGCAGAGAAGGGTCACTCAAGCTTGGTACGGGGACTTCCCCCTTCCGTGGCCTACCCCTTCACTCTTCTGCAAGGCCTTCCATCTATGCCTGATGCCAAAGAGTGATTAACACTTGGAATTCACTTCCACAGGAAGTGGTGGCAGCTACAAGCATGGACGGCTTCAAAAGGGAATTAGATAAGCATATGGAGCAGAGGTCCATCATTGGCTATTAGCCACAAGGTATAGATAGGGACTCTGGGGCAAGTGATGCTCTGTCATCTTGGTGCTTGGGGGGGGGTCAACAGTGGGAGGGCTTCTAATGTCCTGGCCCCACTGGTGGACCTCCTGATGGCACTGGTATTTCTGGCCACTGTGTGATACAGAGTGTTGGACTGGATGGGCCTTTGGCCTGATCCAACATTGGCATCTCTTATGTTCTTATGTTCTTATGACCCCCTGGAATGAGCCCAGTCTTAAAAAAAAATTAAGCATGGTCTCACTTCCCTTAACAAATTATGAGAATACAGTCCAGTTTCTCTTTAAACTACTTCTTAGGCTGGTATATACCTCAATATGCAGAGAATAGTTACAAGAATGGGCACAGTAATAAGACCAATGAAAAAAGAAAAAAGAACTGTGACAATTTAGCGCTTGGTACTATATTCATAAATCATAATATACAATAACAGAAAAAAAGTAATATATATAGTGAATGTAGACGGTGGTCTCCGGAATGGTGTGCCGTTTTGACAATGATCTTCTTCTGAACAAGGATGTGTACATAAACTGTCTTTCAACAATTCATTTCTCTTGGTGACGTATTGAAAATATACCATTGAACATATTGAAAATATGCCATTGAAGAACATAGCTGTAAGCATTGCTTTATGATAAAGTGAATGAACAGTATGATGTGACTCAACCAGATGCCCGGGGCCCCAGAGTGACCGTCCCTCCTAGCCTCCCCCTCTCGACACCCCTGCATTCCACCTTGGTAGCCCTTACATTTGTCACCGGATGCCACTGCACTGAAGAGGAATGTGGGAAAGTATATTATGATTTATGAATATAGTACCAAGTGCTAAATTGTCACAGTTCTTTTTTCTTTTTTCATTGGTATATACCTCAAGCCAGCACAGCTGTCCAAACCTACCGCAGACAACATTTCCCTCTGCCCCTTAAGTTTGCCAGCCCCCAGGTAGGGCTTGGAGATCTCCTGGAGTTACGACTCATCTCTAGACAAGAGAGATCAGCTCCCCTGGAGAAAACACTGTTTTGGAAGGTGGACTCTGTGGAATCATACCCAGCTGAAGTTCTTCCCCTCTCCAAACCCTGCCCTCCCCGGGCTGCACCCTGAAAACCCCCAGGAATTTCCCAACCCAGAGATGGCAGCTCTACCTCTCATAAACCACCCAACTATCATATGATGTGACTCAACCAGATGCCCGGGGCCCCAGAGTGACCGTCCCTCCTAGCCTCCCCCTCTCGACACCCCTGCATTCCACCTTGGTAGCCCTTACATTTGTCACCGGATGCCACTGCACTGAAGAGGAATGTGGGAAAGGCATGCAAAATATGCAACTGGAAAGGGACCTTGGGGGAAGGGAAGAGTACGTCTGTGTCCTTTCATACACAACGAAGCCTGAAGAAAACGTGTGCCCTTTTGTGATAAGATGAAGGGAAGCAACGCATAAAATGAATCCCCCCCCCCAATGTGAGCTTTCAGTATCTTTTCCAATGGGTTTTATTGGCATAACAACAAGAATTTTCAATAAAGAATGAATAAGGACGTTTTAGTATTGTGTCTAATGCAATTTTACAAAAACCCTTTCATGCATTATTTTTCCTGTAAGAATGCTTTAAATTTCATAAGACTCTTTGGGTTGTCAGACAAGATTTCTTTTATACGCTTACTATCTCCTCCTGATCTGAAAGCAAGTATTTGCAATTGGGTTTTATTTATTTATGTTCAAATATTGCCTGCCTGTGCCCGAGAGATAGAAGTCCAAATACAGAAATATTTACATTGCCTGGGATACCTAGAGGCCTGCAAACCTCCACCCACTCACTAAACCTGTCCTGGGATGTTCAGATGCTGGAAGATCCGTGAACAGATGTCCAACACAGTTTCTATTGCTAAAGTAAGTGTTGGGGAGGATTCAGTTCAGGGCACAGCAAGGGCTGGGGAGGCATAATTCCCCCCCCACACACACACACCATTTTCTTCATTTCAGATTGTTGTGGCTCAGTGGTAGAGCCCCTCCTTGGCATTCCAAAAGCCTCAGGTTCAGTCCCCAGACTCTCCAGGTCAAATGATCAGATAGCAGCCAGTGTGGTGTAGTGGTTAAGAGCAGCGGACTCTAATTTGGAGAATTGTGTTTGATTCCCCACTCTTCCTCCACGTGAAGCCTACTGGGTGACCTTGGGCCAGTCACGGTTCCCTCAGAACGCTCTCAGCCCCACCTACCTGACAAAGCACCTGTTGAGGGGAGAGGAAGGGGAGGCGATTGAAAGCCAATTTGAGACTCCTTAGGGTAGAGAAAAGCAGGGTATAAAAATCCAACTCTTCTTCTTCTTCTGGTTGTCAGGCTGAGCTTGGCAACCAGAGACAGGGGTGGGGAGCAGAAACGTGGGTGGGCTGTGATTTCGGCATGTGACCCAGAAGTGACAGTGGGTAAAAACACAGAGTTTCCAGCAGTTCCTTGAGCCAGCCGTGGTCAGTTCTGCGTTGTACCCAGAAGTGTTGTGCCGGCACAGAGGCTGGCACTAATTTTTGTTCTTTATTCTTCCCCCATTGCCACTTGGAATGAGAGTGGGCAACACAGAAGTCCAGCAGGATCAGCAGGCGACCCTGGCAAGCAACCCTAGATGTGAAAGACCTCAATCTGAGGCCTGAGAGCACCACTGCCACAATGAGCACATGATACCAGCAGAGATAGGGTTGCCAACTTCCAGGTGGCGCCTGGAGATCCCTCGCTATTACAGCTGAGTCCCAGGTGACTAGGGTCGCCAGCTCTGGGTTGGGAAATACCTGGAGATTTTTTGGGGGGGTGGAGCCTGAGGGGGGCAGGCTTTGGGGTACAATGCCATAAAGTCCGACATCCAAAGCAGCCATTTTCTCCAGGTGAACTGATCTCTGTCCCCTGGAGAACAATTGTAATATCGGGAGATCTCCAGCCACCACCTGGAGGGTGGCAACCTGGCAGGTGACATGGGTCAGCTGGCCTCTCTGGCGTCATACCCAGCTGAGGCTCCTCCCCTCCCCAAACCCCACCCTCCCCAGGCTCCACCCACAAAATCTCCAGATATTTCCCAACCCAGATCTGACTGAGTAGAAGACAGTTCCGTGTGTTCAGTCTGCAACCTTGGAGCTGCTATTGGTCCCCATAGAGGAAACACACCCCTTTCCTGTATGCTGGACATACGAAACTGCCTGACATTGCAGAATGTCCTAGTCTGACTGACGCAGGCTGTCCAGGATATCAGGAAGAGACATCCTACCCTTTCTTATTGCCCTTTTAGTTGGAAATAAGGAGGACTGAACCTGCGACCTTCTGCATGTGCTTGGCCACTGAGGTAGGCTGCCTCTCTGTTTCTCCAAAGGGGAGAAACACCATCTCTGGGGGGCCATTTTAAGTTCTGAAAATAGCTTGCAGTTTGTGACTGGGGAGTATGCCGACGTTCTGCTGGAACGCAGAAAGGAACATCACAAATGTGGTAGCGAGCAGAGAAAGCTTAGTGAAATCTGAGTTCTCTGAAAAAGAAGCAAACGTCTAAACTCTGGAGGTCGCAACAGAGTAGCCAGCTCCAGGTTGGGAAATACCTGGAGATTTGGGGGGGTGGAGCCAGACGAGAGCAGGGTCTGGGGAGGGGAGGGATCCCAATGCCATCGAGTCCACCTTCCAAAGCAGCCATTTTCTCCAGCTGAACTGATCTCTGTCACCTGGAGGTCAGTTGTAATCCCAGGAGATCTCCAGCCACCACCCGGAGGTTGGCAATGTGTAATGTATCCAGTCCAGACAAGTCCAGACAAGTCCAGAGACAAACGCCGAGCTTCGCTCCAAGAGACAATGGACTATGCGGATCCTAGCCCGCTCCAATCAGGGGGCTAGGTTCCCGGCCGAGAGCCAATGGGACTATCGGCCACTGTAAATAACCTATAGGGAAGTAGGGGTGTGTTTTGGGTGGTGGTTTCTCGGGTGATATAAACCGGCCTGCGAGCCGGCCAAAGTTGTCTTGTTCCACATAGAATAAAGTACGCTTTGCTGAAATCACTCTCCGTTTGCGTACTTTTCACAATGCTAGGTTGCAAAGACAGGCTTGCCATTAGTGCTATCTCTGAAATGAACAGGACGGTTTCAGAAGATCTGCATTTGTCTGAAGGCAGGGCTAGGGTGCACAGTGTAGCTGCCCACCTATAGCACATGCAGTGCCTCAAAAGCAGAACAGCAAAATATGAACATCATACCCAGTAAGAAAACAAGAGCCGATACGCCTGATACAAAATCCTTGGGACCACCCTGAGGATTTTGTAACACAAACGTGATAGGAGTCTGGTGCTTCCCAGATGCCTGGTTCTGATCACAGCTGCGGCATGTGGAGAGAGGCCGCTTCAGCCGATCCACCACTGCCGTTTTTTACTTCTTGAAACGGCCCCAGGGAGCCAGAATGTCCTCCAGCAGGGAACTTATGTGAAATAATGGCTAAGCATAAGTTTCCCTACCAGAGTAAACAGCTGCTCCCAGGAGCCATTTCAAGACGTAAAAGGTGGTGCAGGGGGAGGGATGGGGCCACTTCCATCCGTGTGCTGCAGTCGCGATCGGAACTGGGCAGCTTGGAGGCGCAGGACTCTCTCATCACACTTCTGACTCAAAGTCCTCATGGCCACCATGAGGACTTCCTATGGAACTCATACGAGTCACAGGATCCCAGCTATTCTGATCACATTTCAAAGGCAGCGGCTGTTTACCTGAGGATGCCAGCTCTGATATTGACTTCTTGGTGAGGTGAGCCATGAATCCCACAATGGAAAAGATAACAAAGCCGGCAAATATGCTCGTGGTAGAATTGATGCCACAAACAATGATGGAGTCCCTGGAAAAGAGAAGCAGAGAGTAGCAAGGGAGGAAGATCCCCACCACACACCCACACACTTCTCATCCCACCAGCCATTCAGAACAGTCCATATGACAGAGGTGAAGGCTATCTCTTCCAGAAATGGTAAGACAGTTACTGGTTAGACTACCAGCAATAGTCCGGGACTGTGTATGTGAATATACATGTGTCAATGTAAAACATTTATGCATGTTTTTCTGCAATTATTTCTCAGCATAAAAGGAACCTTACTGGATCAGACTCAAGAGCCATCAAGTCTAGCGTCTTTATTTACAAGGAGGAGGAGCCAGGAGTCCCCCGCCAGCAGAAGGCAGGGGCTTGGCAACCCTACGCTGAGGGAGTGTGGCTTGTCCAAGGAACATATGTAGAGCACTGCTGGATAAAACCACAGATCCTTCCAGCCCAGTATGTTGATCCCAGTAGTAGCCAGCCTTATGTGCAAGACTCTCCTTGTTTTCCCCACACACACCAGTTGCCATTCAAAGACACATGGCCTCGGAAGTGTCACTCAGCCATCGCGGCTCATAGCTTTTTCTAGACCTGTCCTCTCCTACTAGAACTAGTGTAATGTATCCAGTCCAGACAAGTCCAGACACATCCAGACACGTCCAGAGACAAACATCGAGCTTGGCTTCAAGAGACAATGAACTATGCGGATCCTAACCCGCTCCAATCAGGGGGCTAGGTTCCCGGCCGAGAGCCTATGGGACTCTCGGCCACTGTAAATAACCTATAGGGAAGTAGGGGTGAGTTTTGGGTGGCGGTTTCTCGGGGGATATAAGCCGGCCTGCGAGTTGGCCAAAGTTGTCTTGTTCCGGATAGAATAAAGTACGCTTTGCTGAAATCACTCTCCGTTTGCGTACTTTTCAACTAGCGACCTTCAAAGCCAGCTAAAGTAGTAAACATCACCACATTCAGTGGCAATGAGCTCCCTAAATTAATTATGAGTTCTGTAAATTAATAATCCATAAGAATACACACACAAACACACAAAACGCTGCCTTATCAGACCATTGGCTCATTAAGGTCAGTGCTGTTGTTGTCTATGCAGACTGGCAGCGGCTCTCCAGGGTTCTCAGGCAGAGGTCTTCCACACCCCCTACCACCTGATCCTTTCAGCTGGAGATGCTGGGATTGAACCTGGGACCTTCTGCATACCACAGGGATACTCTGCCACTGAGCCATGGTCCCTTTCCAAGAAGGGTTGCATCAGTGCTTTGCTCTCGTGGCCCTTTGTTAGATGCCCATGGAAATGCCAGTCACCACTTTGGGGTCAGGAAGCAATTTTCTCCAGGCCTGTTTGGCCAGGGATCCTGGAGGATGTGAGGGTATTTGTGAATTTCCTGCACTGTGCAGGGGGTTGGACTAGATGACCGCGGAGATCCCTTCCAGCTCTATGATTCTATGATTCTAAGTCTGAAGATCTTTTTGTCTGCCCTGAGTCCACTGCACATACATTTTAGCAGGCAGCCTGAGTTCTAGTGCTGTAAGGGTGGGAGGATCTCTTTGGCGAACTCAGGTTGTGGGTGCCAGGAAAGACTTTTCTTCGCCAGAGACTCCGATGAGCCACTGCCAATCAGAGCAGGCAATACTGATGAGCCAACAGTCTGACTCAGTATAAGAGAGTTTTTCTCCCTTAAAAAAACACACACACACATCTGGGTTCTTCATATCTTGAAAAACATTTCGTTATCTTGAGGTAGGGATAAAAGGGATAGAAGAAGAGTGTCATGACCTCGCGGGAGTAAGAGCAGGGGAAATGAGAGCAAAAATATAGGTTCGATTCAAATGTTCGTGCAGAAGCCCAGTCGTCACCAGAAATTGCTTCCCTGTGGTTGGATTAACAAAGCGATCCCAAACAGAGTGAACCCCTTTCTAGGCCCCTTGGCTCAAATGGACTTAGAAGGGTGCTAACTCTGTTTAGGACTGCATCGGAGGAGTCTTAAATGAAGCTTGAGGTTCACAAGCAAGGCGCAAGTTACTTGTTAATGGATTAAGAACAGGAAGGGGTTTAAGAGGTTTTCCTTGTGAATGTTTAAAGCCTCTTCAGCTCTCTCTGGGGACGCATCATGCTTATGAAAAACGCAGAAGGCAGCAGAAAGCATTTCCAAAGGAACATCACATGCTCAGTGACCCCCCAAGGAAGATGCCATTCATTAAAAAAAGAAAAAAAGATTATGCAGAGAAAACTTTGGAGAAGTTTGCAGTGTTCAACAGATAGGAAAGAAGGCCAGATTAGAAACTGTTGGGGGAGCAACAAACCCAACTGGGGCTGCCAATACCATGTAATACCAGGTCAAAGCCCTGACCGCTGTAAGTGGTTTCTCATACAGCAGTCTCTCGCATGCGTTGGACAGCGTTTGTGGCCCACTGACTGCCAACATGAGAAAAGGTCCTTCTTTTCAATGGCTAAGAGAGTCTCTTTTGCTATTGGGTAGAGACTCGACTGTGCGACTGAACAACAACAAGAGATTCGTGTCCCTGTATTCCTTTCCCTTTGGTTTTCCAGTAGAGATCTCATGCTTAGGGATGGTAGAGGCTAAAGGCATATTTGCTTCTTGGCTCTAGCTTTTAAAAAATGGCTAAGAGAGCCTCTTTTGCTGTTGGGTAGAGACTCGTGTCCCTGTGTTCCTTTCCCTTTGGTTTTCCAAAAGACATCTCATGCTTAGGGATGGTGGAGGCTAAAGGCATATTTGCTTCTTGGCTCTAGCTTTTAAAATTAATTTTTACCCTTAGTGTACAAAACTTTTTAGAAGTCTACTGTTTTCTTCTGTGTCTTGAATTCCAAGCGATTTAGGGCCCAAACTAGATGTGAGGGCATGAGTTGGTAAAAACCCTGGCTGGTTCCAGAATGTCCCAGATTTGCAGCTAGTTGGTGCAGAGCAGTGGTGGAGGGGCAGACTGCACATTACAAAGTCTTCATGCTCATTGGTGGATGACATGAGGAATTGGCATCCGCCTGTTCAAAAGGGGTTTTGTGCCTCCCGGGTTCATGCCAGCCCTTTTCTCCCTGGGACCACAAAACATGGGCTTCAGCTTCCTCCCCAGCACAAGCCACCTTTTCAGCCCCGTAGCCATGATTTTTTTCATGGGGGGAGGCACCAAGGTGCCAGGGGGGCACTAATTAAATTAAATTAAATTTCCCTGTAGTTTCTCTCTGGGCTCCTGGGAACTTGCCTGTGGCCCTGATATCACCCCGTCTCCCCTGGTAAGCCACAAGGAGCCTCGGTACTTCCCACACTGCCATTTTGCGCCCTCAGCTCTCACCAGGACATCCCCCCCCCCAGGCTGGGCTGGAGGGCAGGCATGCTCTTTCTCTCTCCCTGCCCTCCACCATTGATTGTGCTGAAATCCAGGCATGGCACGAGGCACCGGGGTGGGGTGGGGATGACTCCGGGGTGGGACTCACACACACACTGCACTTGGAAGATTATGCCAGGAGGGCTAGCACCTCCTGGAACTTCAAGATTGTCCAGGAATGACTCATGCCAATTAGTCCACGTGTGCTTTGGGCTGGTGCAGTGCAGCGGAATTAAAGTGATATAAAGTAAGTTATATTTTCCCAAATTAAAGGTGGAAATTGTGGAGACTGCAGTATGGGGATCTGAAGATCCAATAGGGGACTCCACCCCTAAATCCCAACCACTGCCTATGACTCTGCACCTTTTGTTTCTTCAGACTACCCCACGGAGCTGCTGCTGGCTCCATTTGCAAGATCATGTTACTTAGGCCAGGTGCACGTAAGTCAGGCAGCGAAGCAATAACAGTTCCATTGGGAATTTTAAACAGGAAACAACACCGCGGGAGGGGAAGGTGGCTACAGCCATGTGCTCCAGTAGTAAGGAGAAGAGGACAATAATGAGTCTGGGAGACAGAACTGTGGGAGGCAAACACTGATGCAAAGTCCTCAGGTCATCCACCAATGTGAGGACTTTTTGATCTGTAGCTCAGCCCTAGGTCCAGGAGTCAGGAAGCTGTTGGGTTCCAGTTTCACTTGTGTGTGTGAAGTACTTTGAACTCTGTAAATCGCTAGGTAAGTCCTACACACCATTACTGGAGAACATTAAGTTAGACACTACAGACCTGTAGACATTATTGTGAAAAGTGTTATAGCTCCCCAAGGCAATCAGAGACCCCAGTCCTAGACCGTAGGAGAAGAAGATCTGCGTGGCCGCATCCATCCAGACCTGCAAGGGAAACAAACGCAGGCTTAACTCAGAGTCCAGCGACACCAGTGTTCGGGCAAACTGTTTATAAATACTCTTTTAATGTTTCAATTAACTATTTATTATTATGTTTTGTGTTGCTGAATGGCCTGTTATATTGTGATCCACCCTGAGCCCGTTTGCGGGGAGGGTGGAATATAAATCTGAAAAATAAATACATAAATAAATAAAAATAAATGGCTGCTATTGTGTTGCTAGTGAAAAGCCACAGCCACACATTTATTTATTTATATATTTATTTATTTCACTTTTACCCCGCCCTCCCCGCCAGGCAGGCTCAGGGCGGCTTCCAAAAACTGACAAGCAGTATACATACACAATAAAATATAAATACAAGGCATCAGTTAAAACACAACCAATCAGTATAAAACATTCATCAGATGGCGATAAAACTAAAGTGCAATTTAAGGACACATTCAGCGGTGCCCCCTCGTTAGGTCGTGTCGGATCAGAGTTCACAGTGGGCGCTGCTGGTAAGACATCTCTCCTTTCGGAACGCCTGCCTGAAAAGTTCTGTTTTCACGGCCCTGCGGAACTGTGACAAGTCCCGCAGGGCTCTAATCTCGACAGGAAGCTCGTTCCAGTAGGATGGAGCTGCAAACGAAAAAGCCCTCGTCCTGGTTACCATCAACCTGACTTCCTTAAAGCCCTCATCCTGGTTACCATCAACCTGACTTCCTTAAAGCCCTCATCCTGGTTACCATCAACCTGACTTCCTTAAAGCCCTCATCCTGGTTACCATCAACCTGACTTCCTTAGGGCCACGGAGGTCCAGGCGGAAACATTCCTAGCAGCTTCTACACAGCAGCTAGGGGAGGAGCAGTGGCTCAGTGGTAGGGCATCTGCTTGCAATGCAGAAGGTCCCAGGTTCAACCCCCAGCATGTCCAGTTTAAAAGATCACATAGCAGGTGATAGGAAAGAGCTCTGTTGGAGGAGCCGGAGAGCTGCTGCCAGTCTGAGCAGACAAATACTCACCTTGAAGGAGCAAGGGTCTGATGCTGTACAAGGCGGCTTCATGTGTTCAGATAGGAATCTTATTTTTAAAATAGCCCTTAATGGGGTACCAAGGCATCATCTCACAGTCTTTTGGACACATTGGTTTAATTACTTGAATTATGATTTCTGTCTTGAAATTCAGAACTGGCTAGAACAAGAGGCTGTCCACCGTGTTAATTAGTGCCACGGTGGCAGAGAGTCGGAAGGGAATACAAACCTCCGATTGAGAGAGTTTGCTAAAATCGGGAGTAATGTAAAAGAGGATTCCTTCCTTGGCTCCTGGCAAGGTGACCCCACGAAAGAACAGAATGAATAACATGAGGTAAGGATAGGTAGCTGAGAAGTACACCACCTGCATGAGAAAAGGAAGGACGTTATTAGTTAAAACGTAGACCTGAAACAAAGGTGTAGCCCAAGAAATTCTGATGGTGAATATTGTCTATGTTCAGTATCAGCAGCTGATGGAACAGTCATTACTTAATGATAGCCGAAAGCAGCCGTGCAGTCTCAAATGCTGATAATGCAAACCTTTGCAGAGTTACAGAACCATAGAATCATAGAGTTGGAAGGGACCTCCAGGGTCATCCAGTCTAAATCCACTGGAGCTTAGACTGGAGTAACTCTGCATAGGATTACACTCTGAGAATATTTTTTTCCAATGGAATGCAACATATTCTACATTAATATCATTCATACTGTGACATTTCATCAATACTATTCATTATTAATGTTAATCAAAACAGGGAACCCCCAAATTTCAAAGGCAGATTTTACTTTTGGAATGCAGACAGTCAGTTACAAGCACAAATTTCACCGTCAAACTAGGATGCTTGAAATCTGAGCAGTGTGTCAGATTGCTTCAGTCGACAGCAAGAGCAACCTTTAAGTCAAATTGCAAATGATTCGCGCCTTAAAAATATCTTGTGCAGAAACCCCTAAATCAGGTTTTTGAAAATAATTGTATGTTAAAGCCTTAAAAAGCCCAGTAAGGGCTAATTTGGTTTAAATCACCTTGCTCAGTTGAGGATAGAAAACTTTTCCGGCAAAGGGAAATGTGACGACTTTTGCTATTGTGAAAGCTAAAAAATACATACATATCAAAAATTGTACGCCACGTATCTCAGTTCTGCCTTGAAATGTAGAAACCCTAATTATAGGCACTCAGGCAAAATACTGCAGGATGACTACAGCACTCAAAAGATATTACTGAAGAATGCAGTACACAAAAAGTACCTTTCCAGTCCACTCAACACCTTTCCAGATGGAAAAATATACCAGAACCCACGATAACGCAAGCGTGCCTGCCAAGGGCCAGCGAATACTGCCTGGCTCTCCCAAACCTCCAGAGATCTGATGCATATTTCTCCTGAAAGGGGGAACAAAGAAAAGGGAATCAGGACAAATGAGGTCCACTGAGGTCCATGGATGGCCCAGGATGGCCCGAACATCTCAGATCTTGGAAGCTAAGCAAGGTTGGCCCTGGTGAGTACTTGGATGGGAGATCCCCAAGGAAGTCCAGGGTTGGTTCACAGAGGCAGATAAACCACCTCTGTTCATTTATTGGCTTGAAAACTCTACAAGGCCGCCATAAGTAAGCTGCAACTTGATAGCACTTTCCACCACAATAAGGGAATGCTGAGAAGAGAGGAAACCTAGACACAGTCCGCGATCATACGCACCATTATATCCAACATAGGGGGAGAATGCCGGGCGGATTTAAAGGGTGCGATCGGACAACAACATCTGGGAAGCACCCCACAGCTGTCGGCAACCCATTCTGCTCTGCCGCAGAAGTGGAGTTAAAAGACACCAGGGAAAATCCTGGTGACGTGCACGTCGGGGTGGAGTTCCCCCCGGGGCCCGGTCCGGTGGTGGCAGGGAATGGGCCTCTGGGGCAGGGGTTCCCCCGCCCCCCAGGGGGACTTGGCAAGCCTAGTCACCTCTGTACATACTGGAACTGATCTCAACATAGCCTGGGCCCTCCTCCCGCTCCTGGTAAGTCCCCCCACAGGGCAGCAAACATAATCACGAGGCAATTCTAGATCGGATAAACAGGTGGCTGCAGTACCATAGTCTGGTGTGACACCATGGGACACAGGAGAGCAAAATCTATTAGCTAGAGAACACTATATCTTGTGGAGGCCCCTCCCCACTCCAAACCTCCACTTTCCCAAGGCTCTGTCCCCAAATCTCCAGGAATGTTGCGACCCAGATTAGGCAACCCTATCACACCATCTCCCCCCCCCCATTAGCCCCTGCACTCTTGAGATGATCCCAAGGATGGTGAAACCTGACTGAGGCGGGGGACGTACTCCCAGAACTCGGTCACAGCGCTGGTCAGGTTGCTGGTGTCCATCAGGGAGAAGTTGGAGAAGCATTTATCTGTGTTCCATTTGTTTCCACAGCTCTGCCACGGCAGGTCCTAAAGAAGGGAGGGAAAGGTACGGAGGGGCAAGGTCAGCTTCACTCGCTGAAGTTCCACTCGTGTATTCCAAGTTCCTCCTCCCTCCCTGCATAACCTGCTTCATTCCCCACTCAAGCCACATCCCGCTGGAACTTTTTCTAACCAAAGGGAAGGGAGGAAAGAGAAAAGGGGGGGGGGATCTAAAATGTCAGAGAAGGAAAGGAAGGAAGGAAGGAAGGAAGGAAGGAAGGAAGGAAGGAAGGAAAACAATACAACACCAAAGCAGTATTTGTCTTCATTTCTTTTGAAGTTCTTTTCCTCATCTGTTTATTTTTTAAGGAACAACCTAAAGCTCATCTGCCTACATGCACAACAACTTATTTTCCACTGCACAATCCCACCCCCCGCTGCCGTACACCATGTGGGTCCATGTTAGAGTCAATTCTGTGTTGATGCAGCTGATGCAGCTATGAAAATTCTGTAGTGGTAGCTGCATTTGTCTGTTGCAGAAAAAAAGAAAGAGGAGTTTAGGGGCAACTGAATGATTAACAAAATTTTACTCCAGCATAAGCTTTCCTGGACTAGAGCTCATTTCTTCAGAAGCTGTGGGTGTGTTAAAGTTGCAGGCCCTGGCAGCTCTCGGAATGTTGGCAACCCTCCAGTTTGGTGTAGTAGTTAGGAGTGTGGACTCTAATATGCGAGAACCGGGTTTGATTCCCCACTCCTCCACATGCACTTGCTGGTGTGACCTTAGGTCAGTCATAAATTCTTTCAGAGCTGTTCTCTCAAGGACAGGGGAGGGAAAGGAAAAGGAGTTTGTAAGCCACTCTGAGACTCCTTCGGGTAGTGAAAGGCAGGGTATAAATCCAATCTCCTCCTCCTCCTCCTCCTCCTCTTCTTCTTCCCTTTTGCCACTGATCAAGGGCTCACATGCTCCAAAATCCCAGAGAAGTCTCAAAGGCTTAGAGTTTGAAATAGTGAGGTGGTTATATAAAATTGTTCTTATTTACCTGCTCATAGTCACTCTCTCTCTGCAGTAGTGAAATTCCCTACATTGACATTTTTAAATCTGCATGTTATGTGAAGTTTTCTGCAGTAGATTTTTCCTCATTAGACACAAACCTGAAGATTTCTCCTTCTTTCCCCGCGCTTTCGGAATCCCCAGTTTTAGCAAGTTCCCAAAACATAGGGAGAGAAGGAGAAAACATCAGGTTTGTGCCTAATGAGGAAAAATCTACTGCAGAAAATTTCACATAACGTGCAGATTTAAAAACGGCAATGCAAGGAATTTCACTGCAGATGTAGATTTAATAGGTAAGCCTATCGTTCTAGCAGCCTTATTCTTCCTGTTTTGTTAGGATGGCAGAACAAAAATAAGATCTGTGGGTTGGATCCTGCCTGAAACTTCCAGAGCCACAAAAGCAGGGGGTGATTTTAGGTGTTTACTGCCCACCCAGAGCAGAGCTCCAACACATCCAAGCTATTTTTGTGGGCCCCTCTCTGTAATGTTTTGGGGGTGCAGCAGAAGGGATAGGTGGGAAAATTGCACTCCGCAAACAGCAATTCTTTTCTCCCTGGAAATTCTTAGGCAGGATCCAAGTCTATTTCGGGATGTGAAATATAATGGGTTCGAGATGCGTGTAGTGATCAGCTCATCGTTTATTAGTGAATCCGCTCAAACAAAGGACAACTCTGGCAGGAGCCTGCTTATAAGCCTGTAAAATGGTACACCCATCACAAACCCACTCCCAACAATAGGCTATTTACACAATCATTGCATCCTAATTGATGTCTGCCAGGATCCTGATGGTCTATTGTTTTCCTCCCCAAGCTCACCCTTTCTCTGGCAGCACCGTGTTGCAGGGAAACTGTATCAGTACATAACAGTATGAAAATTATCTGGAATTCCAAAGAGAAAATTTAGACCCTTCCTGTGTCCTTCAGATGAAAGAGCAACTGGAAGTATTATGCCTCTTGCAACGCTGAATCATGATGCTGTACAACTGCTGCAATGTAAGAAGAAGAAGAGGAGGAGATTGGATTTATACCCTGCCCTTCACTACCCAAAGGTGTCTCAGAGCGGCTTACAAACTCCTTTCCCTTTCCCTCCCCACAACAGACACCCTGTGAGGT
>NW_015160877.1:162443-182636 GCF_001447785.1 Gekko japonicus
TGAAGGTCATTTAGCCAGGTGCAAGTGGAGGAGTGGGGAATCAAACCCAGTTTTCCCAGATTAGAGTCCGTGCACTTATCCACTACACCAAACTGGCTCTCCATAAAGCACATTGCTGGGCAGCATGGCGAGACATAAGAACTTAAGAAGAGCCCTGCTGGATGAGACCAATGGTCCATCTAGTCCAGCATCCTGTCTCACACACTGGCCAACCAGTTCCTTTGGCAGCCAACAACAAGGCATAGAATCGAAGGCCTTCCCCTGATGTTGCTTCCTAGCTCTGGGATTCTGAGGAGTAGTGCCTCTGAATGTGGAGGTTCCCCTCAGTCACCATGGCTAGCAGCCATTGGTAGACTTATCCTCCATGAATCTTTCTAATCCCCTTCTGAAGCTGTATATTCCTGTGGCCTCTGGCAGCAAATTCCACATTTTAATCACTGGGTGATTTCCCACTAGCTCTGCTCCGGGCTCACTCTTCACTTTTGCCTCGATGGTAGGTGTCAATTTCACACAAGCTGCTGCGCTGCCGCATTTTGCCTCGCAGCTTCGTGCGATTGAGTAGAGGCGGGGGAAATCGCACGAAGCTGCTAGGCAAAATGCGGCCCCCGCAGCAGCTTGTGTGAAATTGACACCTACCATCGAGGCAAAAGTGAAGAGTGAGCTCGGAGCAGCGCTAGTGGGAAATCACCCACTGTCTGTGTAAAGTAGTATTTCCTTTTGTCCATCCTGAACCTACTACCCATCAGCTTCATTGCATGACCTCAACCCCCTCATCATCTTGGCTGCCCTCCTCTGTACTTTTTCCCCCCAGCTCACACCTGTTCCAAACCAACACTGAGAACGAAATTGAAGAAAACCAGGTTTTGGTACCAAGACGCCCAGCAAGATGGCAGGAATGAAAATGGAAATGTGTCCATGTAGCTGGGCTCTGAATGAAAGAGGCCACTTGCAGCTTCTCTTCCTGTCTGGTGTGGTCCAGCCTTGGATTCTCTTGCTTGCTGGTTGCTTCTACTTCTGGCCATCCTCTGCTCCCCCAGGTCTTGCACTGACACTCAGCTGCATTCCTGAAAAGCGGCTATGCTGGTTGTTGCCTGCTCACTGGCGCAGGATAGGGTTGCCAACCTCCCGGTGGGGCCTGGAGATCTCCAGTCCAGCTATCACAATTCATCTCAAGACAACAGAGATCAGTTCCCCTGGAGGAAATGGCTGTTTTGGAGGGTGGATTCTGTGGCATTTTACCCCGCTGAAGTCCCTCCACTCCCTAAACCCTGCCCTCCCCAGGCTCTACCCCCAAAATCTCCCCACCCAGAACTGGGAACCCTAAAATCACATTACTTCTGAATCTTCACACAGATCAGGATCTGTTACCCATTTCCTGGTTGTAGCATTGCCAACCTCCAAATGGGGCGTGATTCAGCTAAGCATACTTTATTCAGTCAGGAACAAGACACCTTGGCCGGCTCGCAGGCCGGCTTATATTCTTTCAGAACCCACCACCATAACACACACCCCACTTCCCGATAGGTTATTTACAGTAACCAAGAGGCCTATTGGACTCACGGTCTGGGACCTAGCCCTCTGATTGGGCCGGGCTAGGATCCTACTGACACATTGTCTTTAGGCGCGAAGCTTGAGGTTTTGTCCCTGGACAAGTCCGGACATGCCTGGCCCTGTCAGGGCTGGATACACTACAGAAAACATCCAAAATTACAAGTTATCTCCAGATATCAGTGATCAGTTCTCCTGGAGAAAATGGCTCCTTTGGAGCTGTATGGGATTATACCCTGTTGAGGCCCCTCACTTACCCAAACCCCCAAACCCCGTCTTCCTCAGATTCCACCCCCAATTCTACAAGTATTTCCCAATCCTGCCTACTTGGATGCAAGGGGTGTTAGGCTGAAACTCCACCTCATGCCCAGTATAGCAGAGTGCATCTTCCCCCTGAGAATTTTTAAAATTAAAGGGCTGGCTCTGAGTTGAAGTGAAAGACTGAAAGGGGGAGGGGCTACTTAACCTTCCCCTTCTGATCATTTTCCAGATCAAAGTCTCCCCATGTTGTTCTTTCCCCACAGAGGGAGAAAAGGGAGTTCTCCTGGAGGGGGGGAAGCAGTTGGGAGCTATTCAGAGCCCCAAGGGTGTAGCCTCCCAAGGCAGCTTCTGTTGTAAACAAAAACATGGCGGAGAGAGATGCGTCCAACCACATATCACACCCAGTTTGGGTGTGTTGTTGCTGTTCAGTCGCACAGTTGAGTTCGACTTTGCAACAAATTACACCTGAAAAGAGACATGTGTGAGCCAGGAGACATCTTTGATGGCTTCTGGTGTCACAGCAACACTGATAGTCTCACAGACCAAGCCCTGTGAGGAAAGGCTGAGGGACGGGAATGTTTAGCCTGGAGAAGAGGAGGTTGAGGGGGGACATGATTGTTCTCTTTAAGTATCTGAAGGGCTGTCACTTAGAGGAGGGCAGGGAGCTGTTTCTATTGGCAGTAAAGGATAGGACTCACAAGAATGGGTTTCAATTAAGGGTGGGAAGGTACTGGCTGGATCTTTGGGAAAACTTTTTGACAGTAAGAGTTGTTCAACTGCGGAGGTGGCGAGCTCCCCCTCACTGGCAGTCTTTGAGCAGCAGCTGGACAAACACTTGTCAGGGCTGCTCTAGGCTGATCCTGCATTGAGCAGGGGGTTGGACTAGATGACCTGTATGGCCCCTTCCAACTCTGTGATTCAATGATGCTATGGCTTATGCAGCAGAAATTTTGTGTATGATTGAAAAAAAGGTTTTAATGTGCTCTTTTCCTGAGGAAAGTTTTTCCAAATATGATTATGTTACCTTTCCTGGCCTCTCAGCCTGCATTTAATGCTTTCTTCCACCTAGGTCAGCAAACCGGTTCTGGAGCAGGTACCAGATGGGCAGACTGACAGAGGCATGGGAAACACAGGTATGAGGTGCTCCTTTAGTGTAAAACTCTTGGTACCCATCCATCCTGAGCTCAAAAGAGGGCAAAAATCCTTCTCTGAAGTTCTGTGCAAGCATCGGAGTCACCAAAATAAAACCTATACAAGCAATTGATTTGATTTTTAAGAAAGAGCAACAGAAGATGCAGGTGTTACTTGGGAGGTTTATAGGCATGTGGTTCAGAAACAATGGGAACATATGGGCAAGAGGTTTCACCGATGCTTGGGAATACACTCAAACAATAATTCACCGTGGACATAAGCAGGGCACATAGACCACTCCTGAGCAGCTGCATCTAAATCAAATTAAATTATTCCCACGGGAACAATAGAAACAGAAGCCTTTATGTCTATTGATTGCTGAGGTATGTACATTAAAAGAGCCTTTATATTGATAAGAATGGCTTAGTTGTGATGAAAGGTATTACGGGCAGAAGAGCCCTGGTTGGAATAACCCAGTTCAAGGAGAAAGGCATTTAAGAGCAATGAGTTTCCCTAGCTTGCTAATAACCCAAGACTCTATAGATTCTGGGTTTTTTAAAAAGATACATGCTTCTAGTCCTCATTATTGAAGAGAAACATCACTAGGGCTGCATTCAGACTGGCAGTTTGGCCCGATATAGGCACTGTTCACAAACAGATTAAATGGGCGCAGTCACATAGCCACATCTGTCAGGCATTCCCCGGGCATACTCATCCCATCATAGGATGACTTGGACCTCGGTTAAAAAGATACCACATCACAAGGGGTGTTTTTGGTTCCCTGCGCATTAATTGCGCATGGCCGGAGGTCTGAACATAGGGGAGCACACACAGAACGGATTTGGCAGTCTGAACCTGCTGATCCGTTCCTGCTGCTCGAGAGGTTTAATTTTTTTTGCCAATATGCACATGTGTGCACGTGCTCATGTGTGCATATGTGCATGCATACAGACGTATGCACGCACATGAGAGCACATACGCCCACATGTATTTTGAAAAATTTCTAGGCAGAACTCTCCATGGCTGAGGCACTGCAGTAAGGTGGATGCTTGACCATGAGATGTCTGTGTGGGTAACCTGCAGCAGGGTGTGCTGTTTGGATGATATGGCCTGCAACATTTTAAACCAATACAATCAGAGGCAGCACCATATTGCACCAAGCTGCCAGTCTGACCAAGCCTAGGACTCTCCATTACTTAAGTGATTTCAACTCATTCATCATCTGTCTTTTAACAAATTTATTATCAAGTATATAATACTTAGTTGCACATATTCCCAGAATTGGATTATAGATGTGCCTTAGGTGATTGGAAGAAAGAAATGTGCAAGGCTGGTTTTGTGACAAGACACGTTGAAGTGCTGGGCTCAGGCAACACATTTGCTTCTATCTCCTCCTCCTCCCGCCCCCACCCCACCCCCATTCCAAGACAGCTAAAGTTCTTTCTACCCTTGTTCCCTCAAGTGTCTCAAACACAGCACAGCAAGGTGTGTATGCCTAATAGTGGCTTTTTATCAGTTGCTGCTATTGGTCGCTTTACTATGACTGTTTTGTTGTAGTTTTAAATTTTTGCAAGTTCCTTGGAATGTTGTAAATACAAATGTGGTCTGGGAATAAATAGATAGTAATGCATCTATATTCCAAAGAACATGTTCTGTAACTCCATCTTGTGGCACCTTTGGCCAAATTAAGCCATGTGGAAAGTATATAAGAACTAAAAAGATTGCTGCTGGATTAGACCTGTGGTGCCCTGCATAGTCCAGGCTAGCCGATCTTGTCAGATCTTAGAAGCTAAGCGGGGTCGGCCTTGGCTAGTCATTGGAAGGGTGACCTCCAAGGAATACCAGGGTCATGACGCAGAGGCAGACAATGGCAAACCACCTCTGAAATGTCTCTTACATTAAAAACAAGTTTCGCTCACCACCTAGTGGTGCATTAACACTAAAAGAGCTAGAACTTCTGGCTGCTAGACAATCGTAGGATCTCCTGGCTATTCTACACACAATGCCATATGATAATAATTATTATTAGACCTGGGGTCTATTGTCCAGCATCCTTTCTCACACAGTGGCTAAAGAGTTCCTCTGGAGGGCCAACAACAGGGCATGGGGGCCGAGGCCTTCCCCTGACGCTGCCTCCTAGCACTGGGATTCAGTGGTTTACTACCCTGGACCATGGAAGTTCCCTTTACTCACCATGGCTAGTAGCCACTTATAGACCTCTCTTCCCTTTAATCCCCATTTAAAGCTGTCTAAGCCTGTGGCCATCACTACATCCTCTGGCAGTGAATTCCACACATTGTGAAAAGAAGTATTTCCTTTTGTCTGTCCTGAATCTACTGCCCGTCAGCTTCCTTTGAGGGCCTGGAGTTCTAGTATTTTGGAAGAGGGAGAAAAAGTTCTCTTGGTCAACTCTCCCGTGCATAATTTTATAAACGACCATGTCACTTCTTAGCTGTCTCTTTTCTAAACTGAAAAGTCCCAGACTCTTCAGCCTTTCCTCATAGGGGAGGTGCTCCAACTCCCTACTCATCTTGGTTGCCCTCTTCTGCACTAAACTGGGGAGATCAATGAATCATGAAGTTCATTGACAGCATCACCCTAAACAGAGCTGCGTACTCCTAACTAAGCCCACTGAAACGCTACATTATATATTCTGCACTGTAATGTATACACCCTGCCTTTCTCCCTAATGGGGATCCAAAGTGGATTAGGACAACATTTTGCCCTCTGCCACTTTCTATCCTCAACAACAACTATGAGTAGGGTTGCCTGGCAACTGGCAGGAGACAGGGGGAGGCAAGAACTTACTGTGGGGATGTTAATGTCATCCCCACACAATGACACAACTTCTGGCGTGACCTGGAAGCATCATGCTCAGTGCGACACTGTAACTTCTGGGTTGTGCTGAAAGTTGCATCATCATGCCAGGACAACAATTGTGTTCCCCCTTTGGATGGCCAGTTTCCACCCACCAACCAGGTAAGCATCGGCAGACGATGGCCACAATCACCTGGAGATTTCCTGTCATAAGTGGGCAAATGGGAACCCTGTCTGTGTGGTGGGTTAAGCCGAGAGAGAGCGAGAGAGAGAGCAACTAATCCAAGGTCACCCAGAGAGGTGCTATAGCAGAGTGGGAGGATTCAAAGCCAGGTCTCCCATATCCCAGTCTGATGGTCATAGAATCCTAGAGTTGGAAGGGACCTCCAGGGTCATCTAGTCCAACCCCCTGCACATGGCAGGAAATTCACAAATGCCTCCCCCTCCACACCCTCAGTGACCCCTGTCCCACACCCTGCTAACCACACTAGCTCTCCATTATCTCTGTTATCAGTACAAATATTAGAACATTCATTTCATTGAAGTAGTGGCATAACCGTGCAACAGTAAATGGATCTCAGTGATGTGCTTTTCTTTCACTCACCGCCGTGAAGGAGTAGAAAAGATAATACAGGGCCCAGGCAATAATGACAATGTAATAGATATTCAACCAGAAGGCGAGAACCGCGGCAGCCAGGCCCACTCCTAAGAGACAAGAAACACAAGATGTTCAGAAAATATCCGGCCAAATCACACAGGCTTGTGCCGAACCAAAACACCAAGAAAAGAGAAACCAGGAGAATTGTCCCCAGGAGAGAGAGAAACGTCCTGTCCTTTTAAGAGAGGCTTAATGGGTTGTTGAATACCAAGTGATGGTATTTACCTCCAGGCCACGAAAAGCTTCAGCTGCCCCTTTCCACACATGAAGCCTTTATTAAAGGGGCAGGACATTTTTCTCCAGGCTTGTTGGCAGCACCACAGCAGCAGGTGAAAAGACCTGGAAGGTTGACATTGCACTGGTCAGGAAAGGTCCATTTCAGCATTCATTGTTAAGCCAAGTCAAGGTCCAGCCACTAAAAGAGTTATGGGGAGCAGGTACCCATGTGTGGCCCTTGGGAAATGCCACAGAACAGAAACCCAATGCAGGGTTGCCAGCCTCCAGGTGGGGCCTGGGGATCCCCCGCTTTTACAACTGATCTCCAGCTGTCAGAGATCAGCTCCCCCGGAGAAAATGGCTGCTTTGAAGGGTGGACTCTATGGCATGGTACCCCACTGAGGCCCCTCCCCTCCCCAAACCCCACCCTCTCCCAGACCCACCCCCAAAGTCTCCAGGTATTTCCCAACCCAGAGCTGGCAACCCTAGACCTGGCGACAAGCATGGAAAAAGGTCTGTTCTATGGATGAAGTGACCTGGCAAATTCAAATGTTTGCCCAAGCTTCCATTTCTGTTCACCTCATTTGAACTCAATACAGGACTCCCAATTATGAATGCTACAGATCTAGAGAAGCAAGGGATTGGGCTGTGAATCTGGCAAGTCGGTATTCAGTATAAGAGGTTTAATATTTTTAGTTGTAACATTTAGTAATGTCCTTTCTCCCTAAGATTTTAAAATTACAGATTAGGGTCTTTGAAATGCAGCCAATTTGTAAAACTGAACAGTATGTTTGAGAGTATTTTATTGTCATTCTAAACTGATCCCAGATCCCTTTTTAGTCCCAGACCTCACAAATGCCATTTCACAAACATGTGGCCTTTAATCAGAGTACACAGACACTTTGTGGCCCACTTGATGTACATCTAATAAAAAGCTATCCAAGCTGGAAAAGTGGAACAGCAAGGATCCATTTCCTACATAAAGCGCCCAGCCCTGTCCTCATCCTAAAACCCTTTTCCAAAAATATTGTGTCCTGACCTAGCCATGTGCTCAATCCAATTTCGGACAGTTCCACATGCGGTCAGGTGAGGTAGCTGAGCTTCGCTCCCAAACACAATAGACGTTTGGGTCCTAGTTCCCAGCCAATCGGGAACCTAGGCTCCCCAGGAATAATCTAATCAATGTAAATAGACCATTCACAGGTGCGGGGTGTGTGTGGGTGTATTTTCCTTGGGGCATATAAGCCAGCCTGCGAGCCGGCTACTTTGTCTTGTTCTTCTCTGAATAAAGTATGAGAGCTGAATTCATTAAGTAAGTCTCAGTACTTTTCAAAAAAACCTTTCTAACAATCCTAAGCAGAGTTACATCCTTCTAAGTCCATCGATAATAGCCACCCATGGCTATGATCTGTGGTCATCTAAACCTGTGGATTGGGGCCACACAGAAGCTGACCAGATCTCTCTGCATACTTGGGGGATGCCTCAGGTGTACAGAAATATCTGGAATGTGTTTTTTTAAAAATTACATAAGGGGGTTTAAATCCCCCTTGAACTTAAAAAAAATTAAAAACCTTACCTTCAGCAGTTGAAGAACCACATTGGGTCTAGCAGTAGCAGCAGCCCAGTACATCCCAGGGCTCCACACTGGGCCCAGTGGCAGCATAGCCCAGGAACCACATGGGGCATGCTGCCAGTGACAGTGCAAACAAGGAGTCAGGCTCTGTGGCCACTACTGGGCCCAGCGGGGCTCCCAGACAGCACTGCCGCCACTGCTGCACTGGGGCAAGTGGTGGCAGCACAGGCTGGGAGACCCGCTGGGACCAGCCACACAACCTGGGAGTAGGCTTGCCAAGTCCCCCCGGGGGGGGGGGGGGGGAAGGGATCCCAAGCCCCCCCGGGCCAGATCGAGCCCCGGGGGGAACTCCACCTTGACGTGCATGTCGCCCGGAAGTGACACGGGCACGCCGGGCACGCTGGGGGCGGGACCACAGTCATCATGGCCCTGCCCCCAGTGTGCCCGGCATGCCCGTGTCACTTCCAGGCAACGTGGAAGCCCGCGCACTCCAGCCACCAGCCGGGAGTCCCCTGCTGCGGCTGAGTTCTCACTTGGCAACCCTACCTGGGGGCCCAGCGGGGTATGCTACCGGCAGTGGTGAAGCCCCTGGATTGCATTGGGCCCTACATGAAGGTGGCTGGGGGGAAGTGTCTGCTGGCTCACTTGGAGCAGCTCTGGAAAAAACAGCAAAGTCTCTCTCCCCCCCCCCAGCTCTGCAGCAAGCTTCCGAGAACTGGGGGGGGGCTGTGCTGGCTAACCCAGAGCTTCTCTAGGCAAGCCCAGAGAGCAATGGAGGGGGCAGTCTCTGCTGGCTCACTCAGAGTAGACGCTGTCTCTGAGAGAATGGATTCTATTCAATATGATTTTTTCCAGTGCATATTGGCTACCCCAGATGTGTTATTCCCCCATTTCTGGGGGCTTCAATCTGCCCCGGCCTGCTGGTGGGCAGGGGAAGCCCCCAAGAGCGACCACCCACCGGGCCACTCCTCTCCCTCCCCTTCTGCCTGATTTAAAGGGCTTCAGCTGATCGGTGGGGACCACGTGGCCTGCCGACCAGCTGGAGGGCCTTTGAATCTAGCAGGAGGGAGGGAGAGGGGCGGTCGCAGGCCGCATGCTCGACTCGCAAAAAGTCCTTTTAAAGGGTCTTTTTGCAAAGGAGGTGGGGCTGTGGCATGTGGGGCTGATTTCCCCCAGGACCTGGTAACCCTAGGCTCCACGCTGGGCTCAGTGAGGGGGGGGGGGAGATGGGATTTCCCTCCCCGTGAATCTCCCAGGCCCCCATGTGTTGACTTCAATTCACTGACCCTCCTTGGGTCCAAATATTATAAATAACTAAATACATTGATTTTGAAGGGCACAGCTGTCTTTTGGGTCTCAGTGGCAGTGTCTCTGAGACTTGCTCAGATACTGCATTGTCAACTCCAGCTTGGGAAGTCCCTGGAGATTTTCAGGTGGCCCATGTGGAGGGCAGGCTTTGGGGAGGGAAAGGGCTTCAGTCAGGCATCGTGGCATAGACTCCACCCTCCAAAAGCAGCCATTTTCTCCAGGGAAACTAATGTCTGTAGACTGGAGGTCAGTTCTGATTCTGGGAAAACTCCAGGCCCCACCTGGACTTTGGCAACCCTATACAAAGAACTACGGTGGATGTGATCATCCATACATGAGTCACTTCACTAACTGGTTAGTTAGGGAAGGTCAAAACAAAGTTTCCAGTTGGTTTTTTGACCATGAACTTCCAGCCTTTTCCCTGGTGCCACTCTTGGCACAACGCATCCAATACCTTTGGGGGGGATAGGGCAAAAGCACTTAAGCCAGCAATTGTTGAGGTAAACCAGGATTATAGTGATCACCTGTGAGCTGAACCCTGGTTTCATAAACAGATCACAACGAGCAGTATTTTGCATTATACCTGGACCATGCGTGATCATTCTAGGGCTCCATGCAGACAAGGTGGGGTTGCCCCCCAGGTGGTGGCTGGAAATCTGTTTTTTTGTGATCTGCCCTCAGCCCACTTTGGGGAGGGCGGAATAAAAATCTCGAAATAAATACAAGAAAAATGATAACTGATCTCCAGGTGACAGAGATCAGTTCGGCTGGGTAAATGGCCACTTTGGGAGGTGGGGTCTATGGCAGTATATCACATTGAAGTCCCTCCCCTCCCCAAACCCCACCCTCCTCAGGCTTCACCCCCCAAAATCTCCAGGTATTTCTCAACCTGGAGCTGGAAACCCGGAGGACATAAACAGCTTCTCGCTATCTGCCCACATACCCACCGACTGCCATGTCATTAGCAGATTCGCATTACCTTTAAACATAGGTGCAAGCTTCCAGACACCGAGTCCACCAACAGAGGTGTACTGTCCAAGAGCAGTCTCCAGCAAGAAAAGGGGAATCCCAGCAAACACCAGTGTAAGAAAATAGGGAATCAAGAAGGCACCTGTGCACAAGGAGGGAGGGAGGGAGGGAGGTCAGCATCTGGATACATCTCCTAGGCCGATTCCACACAATCTCCTGCCCCGGCATGGACACCCGAAAATATTTGGGTTTGTCCTTCATTTCCACACATGATTGTGCGGGTTCACAAGTTGACCTGGATCCCATGCGCTCCCCCCCCCCCCGCGTGCATTTTCCGTTTCTGGTTTTTTCAAGATCTTTTTTTTGCTTCGGTGCTGGAGTTGGGGTATTCCAATGGGGAACTCAGTCAGGATTCACGCTTGCCTAGTTGCTGCCCCTTCCCTCCCCCATCCTGTTTTGTTTGGCTGCTCGCTTCCAAAACTATCCCCCAGCCTCACCTGTTCTTTTAACCATGACATTGCCACCTCAAAGCAGGAGTCAATGGGCTGCAATCACTCCAAGCCAACCCCAACCCCCGACAGCTCCTAATTCATAATCACAGGAATAGCCCCAATTTAAGCACAGGAGCAGAAGGGGTGAGGATGTGATGAAGAAAAACCAAATAACAAGGGGCAACAGCAGGCTGCAACCTAGCTGACCAATGAAATGAGGTAATGTAATGCAGAATGGGGGGGGGACCCAGAATAAAAAGAAGGTTGAACTCGATTTCAGTGCAGAATGGGGGGGGGGGAACCGCGATTAAAAAGGTTGAATTCAATGTTAGTGCAGCATTGCTTGGAGGACACAGCGGTGAACATGGATTAAAAGGAGAGTGCAGAAAGTGTTTATATCTCTACCCTGCACTATCAAGCATGTAATTCTACAGTAAAGAAGGTTTTTTTGGTGGACTTCCGGTTTACGAAGCAGCGATGGCGGATGCTCTCTCCGAACCGTGGGAGGGCGAATCGCACACCAGTGGCCTGGAGGGGTGTCACCTCAAGTAACACCCCCACAGAGCCTTTGCGATAGGCTCCAGGCCAGAGGGCTTCTGAGGGGTAGCCTCTTCGATGACATAATGCCAGAGGATCAAGGCTCTCCTCCGCCCTGACGGTCCAGTCACTGTGTGGCCTTTGGGCACAAGCTGGTTTGACCGGGAGAAGCACCGGAGATTGAGCGGAAATCGTTAAAATGCAGCGTGGTCAGAGAATCTGACTGACAATGAATGTGAGTTCTGAATAAAATGGACTATTAAAAAATCGGATCCCCCCCCCCGTGTGGGAAGAAACGGACGCAAAGAGGGATGCCTCTTATGCGAAGTAACCGATAAATGGCGCGAAGGGGGGAGGGAAGGAAAGCAGCGTGTGTGTTGTGAGAGACTTACTTGATTTTTGACATTGTGGGGCGAATTTCTCGAGTCGGGAGGAAGCGGTGGGAAGTGTAAACAAATCGGAAAAATGGCGGCCCAGCATGCAAAGTTAAAACGAAACTGCCAGGCAGTCAGAGTCCCAAACCAGAAGAGGGGGCAGACGTCATTAAATTACTAGCGGATATGCACCTCGATGGTATTAACCAGCAACTGACTGTGGTGAACAAGAACTTTGCATCTCAACAGCTCCAGAAGAATGAAACGGAAAAGAAAGTGGAGTAGGCTAATGAGAAAATCCAAGAGATGGACACCACAAATAAGAAGTTGAAGAAAAGACTGGGAGAAGTGGAAATAAAGCAGAATCTTCAAGAAAACCGTGTACTGCAATTACAGATGGAAAAAGCCAATATGATTCTCAGGTTCCAGGGAGTTCCTGAAGCAACGAAAGAGGACCTGAGGAGGCTGCTTAGTGAGATCATCGCTCCAGTGATAGGCTTTACAGCAGATGAACTGGTAAAAGATATGGAGGTGGCCTATAGTGCATACTCCAACTATATAAAAAAAATAGCCTACCTGGAGAAATTGTGGTCAGATTCTCAAGAAGACAGACTAGAGATGCTATTTTAAAAGCAACATCAGCAACTCCACTGAAAAAGGGAAATGTAATTATCAAGACGCTAAAAGACATTCCATTTGAAATACAACAAAAGAGGAAAAATTACAAAGATTTGATTGCTTTTCTTCAAACTAATGAAATAACGTACAGGTGGGCGATCCCGGAAGGTGTCATCTTTAAGATTAACAACAAAAGAGAGAAGATAGACTCCATTTTCAAGGCCAAAGAGTTTTTGCGGCGTCAGCTTGGAACAGAGGAAGAGTCTAAGGAGGAAGAAACGAAATCCAATGACTCTGCTACCTCTGGAATGGAAGAAGACTCTGCTACAGACCTGCCAAAGTTGTCTACGATTTTAGAGACAGAAAGCCGAAGTAAAGGCAGAAGGACTCGGAAATTGGCCTTTTGAAGCAAAGAACACGAAGATGATCAGAAAGTTCTCTCATAACGACTAACATAGTAACATATAAACATGGAAGATGAGCAGGAACTCTACAAGTATATTGTGATATTAACACTTGTGGTACTAACATTTACACTAACAGAAATAAGATCTCCTCCTCTTGGGTTTTTAGTTTAGTGTGGTTATCTTTCCTTTATCCCTAGTCGTAGTTTCCCCTCCTAATTTTCTTTGTAGTTTGTAGTTTAATGCAAAATAATAATATCCCTTCGGGGTTGTTGTTTTTTTAAAAAAAGAAGTTTATTTTGTTTCAAACCTGAAACGTGGCTCTGTGTAACTTTGGAACATTCTGCATCTAGACCTCACTCCATTGTTTTACCAAACCCACAATGGAACAGAAAAAGATGCGGCTCAAAACCACATTCAAATACCCGGGGCCAATGCCATACTGACTGCAGAGTCACCCCTGAACGGCCATAAAAGGGCCATAAATCCCTGCAGACGGTACCATAAAACCAAAAGATCAAAGGAAGTAAAACTGGCATGCAGTGTGGAGGGTATAATAAAATTCAAAGATCAAAGAAACTGAAAGTGGCATGCAATGTAGAGGGGAATTTCTGTTCTAATGTGGGTTTGGTAAAACAATGGAGTGAATGCTAGATGCAGAATGGGCCTTTGTAGTCTTACAGGCACATGGTAGATTCGGGACAAGCACTGCTGCGTTAAAGCCAAGTGCACTTTGCTAACTGAAGAAGGATCTGGACCACCAAAAACCGGTACCCTTCCTACATAAAACTGTTAATATATCTCTACAACAGATCTTTCCAGTTATAAAATACATTGTGCAAAATATCCTATTTGCCCCTCCTCTCAAATCTCGACCTCTGTTCTGCTGGAATCTACGGCTGCATTCAGACAAACCGACTTTAAACCAGCATTGGGCACAAACACAGATTGTTGCCATGTTTGCACGTTGCCCTCCTATCAAATACAGATTGATTTAACCCTTGCTGTCTTGATCAACTTGCTGTGATTTCTCTAAGGAGAGTAGCAGGTACTTCTCTAAGCAGGCAAATTGGAGTTTGCTTATTGCCCCCCAAACTGAGATTCCAAACAGAGTTTTAGAATCCCAGTTTTAACTCCGGGGTTTGTAGGCAGTAAATAGTGCAGCTCACCACAGTTCCTGCAATTCTTCAGACTTCATGGTGAACTGGAGTGAGATCAAACCTGGAAGTTTGGAATCAAGCTCCATGCACAAGGAAGAAGAGACGAACAAGGGAAGAGTATGATTACAGCAACACACTTTGTTTGTGCTCAACCTCATCTTAATATCAGTCGGCCGTGATGTCTGAATGAATAGTGGTTTCCTTCCCCGTCTTCCTAGGCAGCTTAACTTTTCATTTGATTAAAAACTGGATGGCCAGAGGTGATCAAGGAGTTATTCTAGTGATGTTTTTAAAAAAAGAAAAAAGAAAAGAAATAAACTAAAGTGATTTGGTTCTGTATTTATCGTCTGAGTCTTCAAGCACAGTATGGGTTAATTTTTTAAAAAACTAGATCAGTTTTTCTGTCTTTGGTATTAATAGGAATGGTACTCCGTGCTCACCAGATAATTACCGATGGAGTCAATTCATTTCTAGGGAGTGTTTCATAGGGCTGCAAATGTAATAAAATCTTTCTGCAAGACAAATGTGCCGTTATTAACGGCAGCCTGGAGCCCGTCTCCTCAGACTCATCGTTTTGGTCTCTTTCGAAACCATTTCATGTAGTGCAGATGCAGCAGTGAAGCAAAAGAGATGTGATTCTTCTTTCCCCTCATGTGCAGTTTATGGGGGAAGGTCACACAGCTTACCAGGGAGAGGGAACAGCTTGCCAGTTACCCTGCTGGGGAAGCAAAGTAGCTTCCCCTTCACATGGCATCCTGGAGCCATGGAAAGGGTGAATTATGACACACAGGGGTCGTTTCATAGAAAAAGAGCTAGGGGAACTCATTAGCATAACTCATTAGCATATGCCACACGGGAGTGCAAGGAAGCCCCGCGAAGGCCCTCCCTGGCCCCAGGCAGGCAGGGGTGGGGAGAGGCAGGGAGGAAGCAACTTACCCTCCCTCTTCTCCTGCCTCCTCCTGGCTGAATGAGGGCCGGAAGCGGGGCGGCCGGAAGCAGGGGGCGGGGCTTCGTCACGTGCCCCGCCCCCCCGTGCCTCACCCAGGGGAACCGCGATCCCCCGCGATCCCCCCGAAATGACCTCTGATGACACATCTATGAAATCTGTATCATTGTCTCCATATCACACGTGAATCCATCCTCCACAAGTAAGGAACATTTGCTCCCTTATGAACCTGCCTGATCTTTATGATCATCTTCAGAGGTCACACACACGGACATGCATGTAACTGCCTTACACTGAATCGGATCATCAGTCCATCAAGGACAGTATTGTCTACTCACACTGGCAGCAGCGCTCCAGGGTCTCAGGAGGAGGTCTTTCACATCGCATTCTATCTGCTCTTTTAACTGGAGATGCCAGGGATTGAACTTGGGACCTTCTGCAGGACAAAACAAAGGTTCTTCCACTGAGCTGCAGCCCCTCTACTTCTCTCACTGCCTCAGCCTTCAGAGATTAGGTGGATGGCTGCCAGGGGAAAGATCTTTTCTGTGGTGGCACCCTGGTTGTGGAGTGTTCTTCCCAGAGATTGTCAACCGGTGCCTCCTTTACTGATATTTAGGTACCAGAATCCACCTTATTCACCTGAGGTTTTGACTGAAGGACTCACCTACATTTTGCTTTGCTCTTTTATTGGGACAAATTTAGAGTCCAGTGGCACCTTTAAGACCAACAAAGGTTTGTTGTTTGCTGTTGGCCTTAAAGGTGCCACTGGACTCTAAATTTGTTCTACTGCTTCAGACCAACTCTTTTATTTGAGTTAGTGTATGGTAATGTACTGTTTAGTAGAATTTTGTTGCACCTTATTGTTTTTATGGAAAGTTGCCTTGAAAATTCCTTTTATGAACTGAAAGGTAGGCAGGAATAGAAATAAATAAACAAATAGAGGAAAAGTCGTCTTTTTACACTATGTACATGTTTATGCAAGCTATTAGGACTTCTCAAGGCCATTCTCCCACCGAAGCTTCTTTTTTTTGTGCTATCATCCATCACCAAGATAACCAATCAATCACATACATGACCAGACATTCAACAGATGCATTTCCCCTCACACATCCCTATACGAAGGGAAAACTGTACCTGTTACATTTCTGCCTGCCATCGTACTGTTAAAGGAGCTCTGCTGCAAAAGAGAGCAGCAGAGGCTTCATGTAGATACCCTATGGCAGTTCTGCCGTGGCTCTAAGAGAGAAAGAATGAAAAGCCAAGACGCCCTGAGAAGGTCAGGAACCCTTCTCGGGGGTTTTAAATGGAAGTGGCGGAATGTCTGGCACAATTATTTTTTGTTTGTTTTATCATTCCTATCTCAGTGGAAGAGGTTTGGCTTTATGACCCTGGAATTCCTTCCAGTCAATTTTCTGCTCTCTCCTCTTTGAGCACTGATGGAGGACTGACAGCACTTAGCATAACAAAGGCTCTAATATGAACCGGTCTATGAACGCACCGATGTAAAAAATTAAATCAGCAGCCACTAATGCAAAATGGTAACTCCAATAATGATTATTAATTAAAGCAGTGAAGGCTGCTTACTTATCGAACAGAATGTAAAAAAGTCTCCCAGACTTGAAAAGTTATAAAATTGTCTCTCCATTTCCATAGAGTCTTCTTATAGTCTCAGTAAAAGGGGAAACTACATCTTGAAAAAGTGTCAAAGGTCACAATCGTTTTGATTGTCAAAGTGAAGGCTTACTAAAACCCAAACCAGTGTGGTATAATGGACATAGAAATCTTGCTCTTGGATTGGGGAGATCAGGATTCAAATGCCTGCTCAGTTAGGAAGCTCACAAGCCAATCTCGAGTAAGCTACTATCACTGGGCTGCTGCAAGAATGCAAGAGAACATTGATTCCAAAGATGGTTCCCATGAGTGCCATGGCACCCATCAATGTGTTCCTAGGTGCATCCTTCTTCCTCAAACTGCCCCTTCCCTAAAGCAAAGAGCCAGTCTTGGCTTTCCTCTACCTCACTGGAGTAGTAGGTACTTCTTTTTTTAATAATCTCTTTGAGTAGTAGGTACTTCAAAAGAGCTCTGTGTCAGAATCTAGGGTCAGTCCAAGCCAAATACCAGGGTCAGAGTCAAAGTTCAGCCTAAAGGTTGTTTACCAAGAGAGTAGAGTCCACTTCAGAGCAGTATACATGAAGCAAGGTCCAACTGTCCAAGGTCATTTACGAGTTCAGGGAGGAAGATTCCAGAGTCAGAGCCAGTCCAAGGGTTGCAGGAACAGAGCAGAGTTCAGAGCTGTCTATGCTTATAAGGGTGTAACTCTGCTTAGGATGGCACTGCTACTAGCCACAGCACTGGGGAAAGAGGATGACTAAGAGGACAAAAATTTCAAGCTTGTTCAGTATATTTCAAAAGTGTAGCCAGACACCTTTTTGCCTGGTGGTGGAAAGTGCCGTAAAGTCACAGCTGGCATGGCAACCCTGTAGGGTTTACAAAGTGAGAGATATTCAGAGGTGGTTTGCTATTGCCTGCTTCTGTGTAACAACCTTGGGCTTCCTTGGTGGTCTCTTGTCCAAGTACTGACCAGGGTTGACCCTGCTTAACTTCCAAGATCTGATGAGTTTAGGTTACCCTGGGCCATCCAGGTTAGGACACCATTTTGTCTAGGGCAGGAAAATCAGATAGGAACACCTTCTCTGTGTGTTTCTTCCCATACTTTAAGGTCTGGTCATACAACCTGGCTCCCTGTTTACTGAGATGAGATCCATGAGAGCCCCTAGTAAGGATTTTTCTATGGTGGCATTCACCTTCTGCAGTTCCTTGCCTAGGGAAATCAGCCAGAAGACATAATGAATCTCATGCATTTACTCTTCAAAGTATTCATAGTGCTTCACCGGCATTATCTTTTCAACAGCCCCATAAAGTACGTCAATGTTATCATACTGCAGACATTTCTGGCATCATTTTCCAAGCTGCTGAAAACTGGTTTTTTTCCACCCTACAAGCATCGTGACCACTGACTGATCTGAGTCTCTGTTTTGTTATATTGCTTTTAATTGGCTTTGATGTTTTATCGTTCTAATGACCTTATGGTTTCAGATTATTGGTTTTGAAACATTTCGCTGCATTGGCTTATTTTGAAAATGTGCAAGTTGCTTTGAGAATAGCATATCTATTGACAAATGTGACTAATTATGGTTGATAGTGTTCTTTTAAAAACTGCACAGCTAAAAACACCCCACAGGTTTACAAAGCACTGTGGTCCAGAGACTGAGGATGTGCACTAGAATCTATCTGGTCTGAAAGTATACCCCCCCAAATACCTTATTTTGGTATTTTTTAATGTGTATTTCCAGATCTAGATACACATTAGAGAATCCAGTCAATACCCATATCCCAACCTTGAATATTCTTAAAAATATTCAGGAATATCTGGGAACATCAGGAGCTGGCATTTTAAAGCATTAGACTTGGTGTATGTGCATGTTTGTTGTTGCTGTTGTTGGGGGTTGTTTGTTTTGTTTTTGTAGGTTTCTCTGGCAACAGGAAGGAGGGGGAGGGTGGTAGCTCTCACATGCAAGTGAGATCACACATTAGTGGGAGCCTGTCAGGTTGCTTCTGCTGAGATTCTCTGGTTTGACATTTTGTTCTGTCGGGTTTGTGCTGCCATATTGGCACTGGGTTCTGCTTGGTTTCTGCAGTTTGACATTAGTTCCATTGGGCTGGACTCTGTCCCCTTGCTTCAGTTGGTTTGGTTTGGGTTCTCTAGTTTGATACTGGATGTGTTGGGTTTGCCACATTGGTCTGTGGTTTTGCTGGGATTCTATGGTTTGACTTTGGTTCTGTTGGGCTTGCTGGTTATGTTTCCATTGGGAGGCTTTTGGCCAGTGGTTGCTTGCTCTTGTTTGTTTTGGGCTATTCTTTGAAGAAAGCATAGGATTCCCCCCCCCATACACAGGAAATGAGGGAGGATGGCTGGGGGCAACTTGTTCAGGGATCCATAGAATTGGACCTCTTGGTTCAATTCATTTGAAACCTGGGGGTTCTTTAGTGGACAGGCAGCACCAGCACCACTGCAATCTTGGTGCTATTTTCTGGGGAAACTGTTTTTCCAGCTCCCTGGAAGTATTTCCCATTGGGAAAAATGGACCTGAATAATTTCAGAATCCTGGGAAGGAAAAGAAGAATTCAAATACTGCATTGGTATTGGTTTTCTGGTGCACATCCCTACAAGGCACCCTAAAAGCAGAGTTCAACTCCTGCGTGAACTCTAGTGTGAAGGAACAGCATGTCTGTATCCAACCAATCTCACCTCCTCCGTTCTTGCCGCAGAGATATGGGAAGCGCCAGACGTTGCCCAAGCCAATGGCATACCCCACGCAAGAGAGCAGGAAGTCAAATTTGCCTTTCCAAGTGCCTCTGTCGGGAAGCTCCTTGATCTTCTTTTTGACGCCTTCTCCTTCTGGAGAAGTGGGGTCTGTATCATTGAGGACCACTTCCTTCTCCTTGGTAGGCACGTTCAGCTCCATCGCTGTACTGTCCATCGTTTCCATTTGCTTGTCAACAGTTACCTCATGGAGGAGGAGAAAATGGCACCGCCAGGAGAGCAGGGTGGATAAGGCTGAACACCTTCCTTGCTAGTACCTGAAAGGTGAAAGGAGACAGAGAAGTTGTACACCAGCCAACAGGACAGCTAGGCTGCTCAAGCCAGGCTCAGTATCAAACAAACAGTTCACCTTTATTTAAACTGGGTTGTTATGAGGGACTGTGGGCCAAGCTAGGTGGCAGGAGACATGTGAGAGAGCTCTTTTCAGAATTGTCCTTGAGTGTGAGCAGAATAGAAAGCCAATGTGGGGAAGTGGTTGGAGTGTTGAACTAGGCTCTGGGAGAGCCAAGTTTGAATCCCATTCAGTCATGAAGGTCACTGGGTGACCTTGAGCCAGTGACTCATTTCTGCCAACCTAACCTCCCAACTCGTTAGGATAAAATGTAAAGGGGAGAACCATGTAAGGTGTCCTGAGCTTCTTGGATGGAGGACAGGATAAGAGAGTGAGGGCTTGATTTATTTATTTATGTATTAAATGCCTATACCTTGCTTCATCTCCTCAGACACAAGGTGGCTATCCTTAAGGCAGCTTCATGGGGCTGGAAGAGGAAGAGGAAGAGGAAGAGGAAGAGGAAGAGG
>NW_015160877.1:182669-201323 GCF_001447785.1 Gekko japonicus
TCCTTGAGAGAACAGCCCTGACAGAACTATGGCTTGCCCAAGGTCATCCAGCAGCTGCAAGTGGAGGAGTGGGGAATCAAACCCGGTTCTCCAAGATTAAAGCCCACGCACTTAACCACTACACCAAACAGGTGAGAGGTCCTGAGGGAGGGTGTGTATAACCTTTTCCTTGTAACCTGTTTCCCTATTATCTATACACTCACACATACACACACACACCAACGCAACCTTTTCCTTGTAACCTGTTTCCCTATCATCTATACACTCACACATACACACACCAACACTGCTATTTTTATGCTGGATGAAAAATGTGAGTGTGTGTGACTGTGTGTGAAAATGTTATTTTCCATCAATTTTCTTTAGGAAATAGATGTATATATAAAATAAAAACATTTGGTTAGGCAATCTGACAGGCAGATGTTCACCAGGTACAACATTATCCAGTCTTCATCTCCATGATGGCATGTCAGAGTTAGACACGACTGGACTAGCATACAGGGGAGACAAATTCAGACATTATTACTTTGTGTGGATGGCCAGCATGAATAAGTGTTCCCCCCCCCATTGGTAGCCATGTTTAAGGCCGAATTTGGGAGGAATTATGCACAGTCATTGTATGATCTGATGGAGGTATTGTCTGTCTTCTGAGGGAGATACATGTTGACAGCTGTCAAATATTTTAAACTTGGATGTCAGGAATAAGGGAGAATTGATGGCTTGCCCAATTCATCAAGGAGAAAAAGAAATAAAATTTAAATTCGCAGAATGTAAAAACTTTAAGACAAATACTAAAAGTCATTCTTCAATTAATCACATACAAGGAATGGCATTAGAGTCCAGAATGGCCCATCGATGAATGCTGAGGTATAATTTGGCTGTCAAAGAGGTGGGATAATTTCTGTCATGTTTCTTCATGGTTAGACCCAAAAGTAGGCTATATCCACTGGTGAAAACATTATCATACTTGGGAAAACACCCAGGTCCTTTTGGCTTGTTTTTAAATTATGGAGGTTCACTCTAACAAGCCTTGACAAGCACTGGATTAGAAGAAACCAACGAACACACAACAACACGAGGGAAATCCCGATTAAAGCACCTCTTCCAAGAAACTGGCACATTTGATGTACAGCAGGAACTCTAGGCCTGCAGCCCTGGAACCATTCTCCAAGCCAGTAAATTTCATTTAAATCTATGCCTAAGGTAATGGCTCAGTAAATCTTCCACTAAGTTTCTTCCTTGGCTGGCCAGGCTGAAATAAGATTTCCATTTATTGGGGTTAAATGAAGACATTCTGATGAATGGTCAAGCGCAGAGAAGCCAGCCTTGCTAAGAGACGACAGCCCAAAATTGCCAGGGTCTCTTCCTATCTACAGAGCTATACAACCAATTTCACTGTCCAAATAAAATATTCTTATTGACTCCAGGATGCTGTAGTTCATACAAGCAAACTGGTGTGGTGCTTGCAGGTCTGTATCTAGGGAGGCACAGTCACCCACTCTTCCCCCCTCCAAATACTGTTTTACCACATTTAGGATTTTTAAAAAAGCTTTTAATCTGTATTGTGGCTGTTTCCATTTAAAGAATGGGAACATCTAGAGGATATATTGAGGGCCAGAGGCATAGATAGCTTTGAAAGGGGACTTGATAGATTCATGGAGGAGAGGTCTATCAGTGGCTACTAGCCATGGTGACTAACGGGAGCCTCCACATTCAGAGGCACTAAACCTCTGAATCCCAGTGCCAGGAGGCAACATCAGGGGAAGGTCTCGTCTCTCTGCCCTGTTGTTGGCCCTCCAGAGGAAACAGTTGGCCACTAGGGTTGCCAAGTAAAAAAAACTCACCGCCGGGGGAGCCTCGCTGGGCTCCGAGAGCCGTCCTCGGATGCGCGCGCACCGCCAGCGCGTCAACGCAAGTGACACGCGACATCGACCACGTTGGGGGTGTGGCCTAGATCTTCGGGGGGCGGAGTTCCCCCCGGGGCCCAATTCCGTGGTGGTGGAAATTGGGCCTCCAAAGTGGGGTTTACCCACCACCCGCCCCCAATTGGCAGCCCTATTGGCCACTGTGTGAGACAGGATGCTGGACTAGATGGACCACTAGTCTTATCCAGCAGGGCTTGTCTTATGTTCTTAAGTTAACTATATTTTAAGTTAATTATCTTTTATTTAGAATGTTAGCCTCCTGCCACTTTGAGCATCTCAGCTTAAAAGCCACCATATCTACATTACGACTGGGATGAATTTAGTCTGCTAAAAGGAGCTAAATGTAATTTAAATCAGGGCTAATTGACTTTGGGGTAGGATATTGGTTAGAGTGCTGGATTGGTGACACCTGGATACACATCCCTACTCCGCCTCATAACTCACTGGGGGACCTGGGGCCTGTCACTCTTTTCCAGCTTCATATACCTCACAGGGTTGTTGTTGTGAGGATAAAATGGGGAAAATAAAGATCTAAGCCGCTTAGGGTCCCCATTGGGTAGAAAAGAAGGGTAGAAATCTCTAAACGAGTAAGAAAGGAAGTCCAAGAACAGTTTTGCCATGTGATTGGTTGTCTGTCTAGATTGACCCTCAGAGATATCTCTATGAATGCTCCTGATCATATCTATAAGTGAATTGCATTAAGTAATTTTGCAGGAGTTGTTCAAGAGGAAGTGGCTTCCTTTTGACACACATTTGGAATGCAATAATGCTTTCCCAAGCACCACTTCATAAATGAGCACAAAAGCCCTTTTCATCCATGTGAAGAAATGCATTTATTTCCTTTGGAGGTTTGAAATGAGCAAAGCCTTCAGTCTGAGTTTTAAAAGTCCCCCCCTCCCCCCGGGCAGACTGGGGGAAGTCAGATCAATTTCTTTCCAGATTTACCTCAGCCCACCTTCATACAAATGCTAATAGGTCTAGACAATGGGATGGTCAAACCCACCCCCCACCCCCTCAAGCTGGGAACAAAGATTTGGAAGTGTTAAATACTAGAGAGACTCCAGGAAGGAAAATTCTGGAGGCTTCAGGAAAAGTTTCTTTTTTGACGCAGCCTGACCTAGTCAGCAGGTGGAGAAACAGATATGATACAAACTCCTTGCAGCAAGGAGGAGGGCTCCTTTGTGCTGAGTCCATCAAAGCAGACAGAACTCTTAACTGAGGTCTGGAGGAGGCAGTCATTTTACCATGTACTGTCCTGGAGAGCTGGAGGAAGCTTCAAGGTACTAAAGACTGCAGAGATCTGTAACTTCCTAAGGAGCCTGTACTATAATTTAACATCTGATAGGGAGAGGAATGGAGGAATTGCATTTACCTATTTCTTTTTAATCCCTTGCTCAAACTGGTGCTGTGCTGAAAGTATGTTTGTGAACATTTTCTGTTTAATAAATACTTTATAACTTTTAATGCTGGTAGTGGTTCTCTGTACCACATAGACCTTCATCATCTTGGGCGTGCTATTTTAAAAGGAGTACCAGGGAGAAGGCAGTCAGTTGGCAAGTGGCTATTTCTCCAGGGGCACCAAAGGCAGTAAATGGTCCCCATGGTGACCAGGCACTGGGCAGCAGGAGACACAGAGGCAAGGCCTCAGAACTTGGAAGAGAAGCTGGGAGTCTTGACCCTCCCAGCGGGCAATTCCTACAAAGGTCAGGTGGTGGCAGCAGGTGGAAAGGGCTCTCCAGGTGTTGGGGAAACCTTGGAGGGCATGGTGTAACAGGGCCTGCAGGTCAGAACAGGCCTGTTCTGCCACAATCCATCCTAGGCTTGTATGAAGAATGCATGTGATGGGAGGGGTGAAATGATGGAGGCAAACTCCATCCCAGTCTACATTCATTGGAAGGGGTACATAGAACCTGCAAGTATACATGTGTTCAATTTTCTCTGCACACTTTGTAATCCTTGAAAAATAGGGTTCACAATGACATAGAGCAAGCACGCATGTATACTTTTGTATGCACACAAGACATAACTCCACCAACCATACTAACCAGGAGGGGCCGTGGCTCTACTTGGCATCCAGAAGGTCCCAAATCCAATCCCTGCCATCTCCAGTTAAAAGGACCAGTCAGTAGGTGATGTGAAAGACTTCACCCTGAATCCTTGGAGAGACCCACTGTCAGTCTGAATAGACAATACTGACCTTGATGGGGCCAATGGTCTGATTCAGTATTAGACAACTTCATGTGCGACCAAAGATCCTGAACCTAGATTGCGCCATTGTGCATTATTCCCCAACACCCATGCCTGTTTGTTGAACATGCTTACAGTGTGTGAAAAGTCTGCAGTCACCTGAGGGATATTCCAGAACTCATGTATACAGAACTCATCTGTATCCTACAGAGGCAGCAGCAATACTCTCTACCATGGTAGGAAAGGGAAGAGTGGGCCCTACCAAGGGAGGCTCATGGGCTGTTTTGCAGGGAGGAGAGTAGCAATTGCCATTGAATGTTGCTGAAGGGGGTTTGTTGGCTTTACCAGACAGCAGGAGTAGAGGGGGGTATAGACACGGACACTGTCATCCATAGAAGCTGACATAGAACTGCTGTTGCAGTATCATGAATTACATAGCAACTGAGTGTGTAGCAGAACCTGGTGCTATTAACTAATGTCATCACCTGTAGGTCAGCCAGGAACTGATGTCTACCCAACAGCCACGTGCTTAAAAGTGCTTTGGGGACAGCTGCAGAGTCTCTCCCAGTTTGGTGTAGTGGTTAAGTGCGCGGACTCTAATCTGGGAGAACCGGGTTTGATTCCCCACTCCTCCACTTGCACCTGGCTGGATGACCTTGGGCAAGCCGTAGTTCTGATAAGAGTTGTTCTTGAAAAAGAGCAGTTTCTGTCAAGAGTTCTCTCAGCCCCAGGACCTACCTCACAGGGTGCCTGTTGTGGGGAGGGGAAGGGAAAGGGGTTTTTAAGCCGCTCTGAGACACCTTTGGGTAGTGAAGGGCGGGGTATAAATCCAATCTCTTCTTCTTCTCCCAACACCCCCTTATGCCCTCCAGGAAAGGCACCCGATCACCTTTTTCTTCATTATTTATTTATTTAGATAATGCTCAAGGCAGCTTCCAAAAGAAAACATGAGAAAATAATAAAAGGCATAAACATAATTAAAACTGGCAACTTAATTCATTTCTGCCCCCACTTTTCTCCCCAGCTGACATCGTTCTCCTCTCCTCCACTTATCCTCACAACAACCCTGTTAGGCAGGCCAGACTGGGAGCGTGTGTGACTGGCCCAAGGTCACCCAGCAGGCTTCCCTGGCAGAGCAGGGATTTGAAACTGTGTCTCCCACATCCTAGCCTGACACTTTAGCCACTCTGTCATGCCGGTTCTCGCCATTAATATGATTAAAATCACAGTATACAAACAAGCACAAAATATTTAGCAGCCTATAAATGATCCTTGTAAAACAGTCCTTAGGCTAGAAGTAGACTGTAAAACAATTTGAAAATATAAGCCCCTTTAATTGAAATCATGGGTAAAAAGAAGTAGTAGTTGAAGTCCTCTCTAAATGAACCACCATATAAGGTATTCCTGGGCTTTTGTGTGCTGTAGTGGTTAGGAGTGTCGGATTAGTGTCTTGGAGACCAGGGTTCGAATCCCCACTTGTGACATGGAAGTTCACTGGGTGACCTTGGGCCAGTCATACTCTCTCATCCTAACCTACCTCAGAGGGCTGTTGTGACTGTTGTGACAGTAAAATGGAGGTCATAAGCTGCTTTGGAACCCCACTGGAGAGGAAGTCATACATTAAATACTTTTTATGTTCACACCAACACTGGCAGGAATTAAGGTATTCCTCTTCTGTAAAGAGGAGTATATAATCCTGCTCCCTTCTGCAAGAAGAGTCGAAGAATTAAAAGCAGAGTAGTCTTCATGTAAAAAAGAATGTCACTTCCTTATCACTATCTGTCGATTATTTAACTCAAATATCAGCTTTTGTGCAGCATAACGGGGGGGAACTCGAATGATAAAAGGGTTGGAACACTTTCCCTATGAGGAAAGGTTAAGGCGCTTAGGGCTCTTTAGCTTGGAGAAACGACGACTGAGGGGTGACATGATTGAGGTTTATAAGATTATGCATGGGAAAGAGCAGGTAGAGAAAGAGGTACTTTTCTCCCTTTCTCACAATACAAGAACTCGTGGGCACTCCATGAAATTGCTGAGCGGTCGGGTTAGAACAGATAAAAGGAAGTACTTCTTCACCCAAAGAGTGATTAACACATGGAATTCACTGCCACAGGAAGTGGTGGCGGCTACAAGCATGGACGGCTTCAAAAGGGAATTAGATAAGCATATGGAGCAGAGGTCCATCAGTGGCTATTAGCCACAAGGTATAGATAGGGACTCTGGGGCAAGTGATGCTCTGTCATCTTGGTGCTTGGGGGGGTCAACAGTGGGAGGGCTTCTAGGTCCTGGCCCCACTGGTGGACCTCCTGATGGCACCTGGTATTTCTGGCCACTGTGTGATACAGAGTGTTGGACTAGATGGGCCTTTGGCTTGATCCAACATTGGCATCTCTTATGTTCTTATGTTCTTATGATTCCCTTTCAGCAGTGATTTTTTAAGTCTGTTTCAGAAAAACTGGCCAGGTTACACGGAAGTCATAACAGTATCAATCTATCATCCATCTATCCCTCCCCTAAGGGCTAGCCTGACCTAATCAAACCTCAGAAAGCTAAGCAGGATCAGCCCTGGTTAGTTTTTAGAGGGGAGACTTAGGGTTGCCAACCTCCAGGTGGGACCTGGGGTTCTCCTGGTATTACAGCTCATCTCCAGGCTACTGAGACCAGTTTCCCTGGAGAAAATGGCTGCTTTGGAGGACGGACTCTATGGTATACCATAGATTTTAGGTGAAATCCCCCCCCCAAACTCCCCTTTCCACAGGCTCCGTCTCCAAATCTCCAGGAATTTCCCAGGCTAAATTTGGCAACCTTGGGGAGACTACCAATGCTCTCTGTGAGCTGTGGAGCCTTGTGAGCAAAATTTTTTACTTTGTGAGCTGCTGGCATTAAAGTTGTGAGCGAGCTATTTGGCTACTGCTTAAATTAATCTGCTCTGGAGCCATCCTTCCTGAGTGAAGACACAAAAAAAAGTGTGAGCCAGAGGCTAAAAAACTGTGAGCTAGCTCATACTAACTCAGCTTAGAGGGGACACTGGAGACCACTAGGGAAGCCTCTGCAGAGACAAGCAAATAGCAAACCACCTCTGACTGTGTCTTGCCTTGAGAACCCTACAGGCTTGACAGCAATAAATATATATACAACTTGGGAGAGCCCTGGGAAAAAAGTTGTATGTTCGTGTCTCTGTATGTTGCTGCTTATTTGAATTTGGCTAACATTATCCCAACGAATAATGTCACACAAAACTTTTCATGTAACTGCTTCCCGTGGTTCATTAATTGAACATAGGGATAGGATTCCAATTCTTATAAAAATCTTATAAAACAGAGAATCTTGTGCTGGCTATACAAAGCTTCTGACTGCTCGCAAACAGAATGCTGTTTCTTAGAATGCTGACAAACAGCACAGCTTCAGTGAAGGAGGTGAGAGGACAGTTTGGCTGGACAGGAATAAGGCTCATGCAGGCTGTGATCACACACACTGAATAATCCACTTTCAGTGCACTTTCAGTGTACTTTTCTGGTGGATTGAAGGTGGATTATTTAGTGTGTGTGATCACAGCCACAGAGTCAAGAGACAGGAGAAGCAATGGAAAAGAAACATTGTTGCAGCAAGAATGTGTATAGCTTCAAGGTGGAAATCACATCTGGCTCCCACGATAGATAATTGGTTTTCGAAAGTCTGGGACCTTTACATCATGGAAAAGATCATGGATTCCTTAACATAGATAAATCGTCTTCTTCCCAGAACAATCCAACCTTCTCATGAAATGGTCTCCGCTCATGGAATCCATAACTGCATCTGACATCCAACCACATAACCTGACATATCTCAAACTAATTTACACTTAACATAAAGGTAAAAGGTAAAGGTTCCCTTGCTCGAAAGCTAGTCGAGTCCGACTCTAGGGTTGCGGTGCTCATCTCCGTTTCAAAGCCGAAGAGCCAGCGCTGTCCGAAGACATTTCTGTGGTCATGTGGCCGGCATGACTAAACACCAAGGCGCACGGAACGCTGTTACCTTCCCACCGAAGTGGTACCTATTTATCTACTTGCAATTTCTTGCTTTCGAACTGCTAGGTTGGCAGGAGCTGGAACTAGAGACGGGAGCTCACTCCGTCATGTGGCACACTCAGATCTCGGACTGCTGAACTACCGACCTTCCACAGCCTGCAGTTCAGCGTCTTAACCACTTGAGCCACCGCAGCTCCAAACTTAACATACTTCCTCTAATTATCGTAAGTTCTGGTTGTGTTGCACTAACGGAATCATTGTTGTTTGCCTGATCTTTTAGGAATATAAAATCAAATACCAGAAAGTTCTTTAAAGAGTACACAACCTCATTAAACATTGTTCACTTCTTATGAGCACTATTGATACTCTCACAATATTAGGGATGTTTTATTGCTACTCTCCCGTTACTAAATGAGTAGTATATTGAAACACACTCTGACTCTTGCTTGCAAATCTTTGTAACTTCTGCTTGTAATTCTGTATTTCTGTATATTTTGAAATATCATTAAACAGTGATTTAAAAATGAAAAAAGAAAAGAAACCTATAGGGCCAGCATCAGAGGTCTGCATACTGGGCGACGATTGAGGCTGAGGCCCTAGAAAACAGATCTCTCAGACAACTTTGATGGGCGGGGCATTGATTCTGTGGAACGTGGCTCTGTCACGCCAGAGTTGTGCTCTGAGTCCTCTCTAGGAGACTGTCCAGTTCCTCTCCCACCAGTAAATGGGACATGGCAATATCCACGGGCAACTTCAGGACAACCTCCCATTTCCAGATAGAAGGAATGGCGGAAGAGAACTATAATGGTACAAGTGAGCCAGAGCCACAGACTTCTGCCTCCTTCAGGCAGCTGTTCTACCGGGCACTTCCAGATCTCTGACTGCCTTTAGCCCTACCTCGCCAACCTAGGCTTGCCAGTGTCTAGGTGGGGCCTCATGATCTCCTGGAATTACAACAGATTCACACACTAGTGATGAGTTCTCCTGGAAGACATGGCAGCTCCAGAGGATGTGTCCTATGGCATTATAGCCCATTGAGGTCCCTCCTGTCATGAAATCCCGCCTTCACTACATGGTTGCCAACCTCAAGGTGGGGCCTGGAGATGCCCCCCTTTTATAACTGATCTCAAGATTGCAGAGATCAGTTCCTCTGGAGAAAATGGCTGTTTTGGAGGGTGGACTCTATGGCATTATACTCCACTGAGGCCCCTCCCCAAACCCTACCCTCTACAGGCTCCACACCAAAATTTCCAGGTATTTCCCTACCCAGGGCTGGCAAACCTGAGCACATGTGTGCCAACGGGTGAGCAGATGGAATGGAAAAGGATATGGCTTGACGGTTTACTTATTTAACCTTGGCCAGAATCCTCAACAAAAACATTATTTCCCCGGAAATATACACAGAGATTCTATAGGCAGGAAGGCTGAGGGCAGAGAACCCAACAGGGAAAAATACCTAGGAGACAGGGAGGCCAAGAGAACAGACTCGAGGAGAAAGAGGAAGGGAATGTAAGCCATGAACCAGAGGAAAGGATGGGGCTAGGAGCCAGGGATCTGAACTATTTATTAAATGTCTCTGCTGATCTTCCTCCAGTGAGCTCTGAGTGGCTACGTTACATGCAGATCCCAGTAGTTTCCTAACAAAGGAGCTACCAAGCACCACAGCTAGGCTTGCCACCCTCCAGGTGGCACCTGGAGATCTCTCACTGTGACAATTGATCTCCAGATGAACAAGAGCAGTATCCCCAGAGAAACCGCTACTTTGGAGGGTGGACTCTGTGGCATTATAGCCTGCTGAGGTCCCTCCCCTTCCCAAACCCCACCCTCCTAGCGTCCATCCCCCAAATCTCTAGGTATTTCACAATCCAGAGCTGGCAACCTTAACCACAGAACATAGCGAGAGAGAAAAATAAAGCCAAGGGTCAGAGTAGCCAGAGGGTCGGTTATAGACAAAAGGACTGTAGGACAAAACAGAGTCAAAGCCATGGCTGGGCAGGGCCAGAAATCAGGATCCATGGGGATAGACTGAGGCTAGGGGAAAATGCAGTCAATATCAGACAAGGAGTCAGAATCCACAAGGCAGACCAGGACAAAGGCAAGACCAAGCAGGCAGAATTCAAGAACCAGGCTGACCAGCTTTAGCATGGCCTTCATGCAACAGAGCAAATGCTCAGGTTAAAGGCCCCAACTGGAGTGCAGCAGCTTTAAAGCTCCAGGAGAGGGCTCATTGGCCCCTTCAGTCAGCTGACTCCAGAAGCTCTCCATGGATCCCTCCAGCCAGCTGGGGTGTGCTTCCAATACTGGCCACCTTGAGAAGGGTGCCCTGGTGCAGTGGAGTTTGGGCCAGCAGCTGTTTCTGAAGGCATTCAGCTCACTGGCCCACAGAGCAAGGCCCTGAAGCTGTTGCTGCCAGGTTGTGTGCCTACTTCGCATCAGCAATGGCTCTCTGTGGCTGCAGTCAGACGACAGACTTGGCACAATCTGGCCGTACCTCTAATTACACCAGTTTATGTTGTAGCTGAAAGTTTTGATAAGACAGCACTCCCTGAACCGGCTTCACCATGCACACGCTCCACGGTCAGTCGTCCATATTAGTGCTGCACATCAATCATGGAGCACACTGTCTAGCTGTTTGTTGTTGTGTTTTTTTAAATTAGGGTGTGCATTTTGCAATTTTATTTTATTTTTTGCTATTTTATTTTATTTTAATATGCATTTTTAAAAACCTATTTATTTTTTGGCCTGAAAAAAAGAAAAGAAAAGCCCCTGCCACACAGGGGGAAATTGATGCGGCCAAAGTGCGGCTTTTTAAAGCCGCACCAAAAGAGACACGCGGCGGCGGAATCAGACAGATCCCGTGAGCCGCCGCACAGTTGCTCCCCGGCACGATCAGATGCCAGGGGGGAAGCCACGGAAGGCAGCGCGAGGCAGCCGGCTGTGCATGTGTGCGCATGCGTAGTTTGGCCGGGAGCCTCGAATGCTCCTGAAGACGGGCGCTTCGGTGATCCGACGGCCGCTCTTGCTGTGGCGTTTCTGGTTGGTGCTACCTTTTTGTTGGGTTTTTTTTACTGCACGGTTTAGGCCTGAAGGGACAGATCGGGGATGGGTGCACGCCGATTCCCAGATGTTGCGGTGTGCTCGTGCCCATTTGCTGCGCTCCCGATCTGTCCCTCTTCCAGGCCAAAACCTCCCAGGCCAAAATGAGACTGAAGCTTCCCTTACTGCGTCTGGGATCATTTTGAAACCCCCACATGCATCTTACATTTTTAATTTTTGCATCTTACATTTTTTTTTAAGATTGGGAGGTTGAATTTTTTTGTCCGAGAGGGTGGCACTCATCTGTGGGGGGCATTGCCCCCAAATGCACCCCCTGTGGCTACAGGCTTGTGGACCAGATGGACCCACCGGTCTGATCCAGCAGGGCTCTTCTTATGTTCTTTGTTCCCCCAACCCCCTGATGATGGCCCAGGCCTGCATCCTTCCTGTCTCCAGGCATAGCTATGAGGAAAGCAGGAACTAAGGAAAAAGAGGATTTGTGTAAAGGAAACTACATATTTTGATCAGATCTCTCATGATTGGATCTGTCTACATTTTTCTGAACATGAAACCCAGCAGTGGCCCCGGGGTGGGGTGGGGGAGCAGTATTGTGCATTTTTTCTGTACCATTTCCTTGCCAGGCACTGTCTCCAAAAGTTGCTGCTAGCTTTTGGAGGGGGGGGGCATGGACCACTGTTGTACCAGACTTCTTTCTCTTCAAAGAATAATGGCAATTTAGGGGGCAGGGATTTTTTCTCTGGAAATGCCGTATGGGAAAAGGTTAAACTGCACACATTTTTATTTATTTATATCCTGCTTTTCTCTCCCGTTGAGATTCAAAGTGGCTTAGGACATAATCGTTCTTCCCTCCTCACAACCATAGGCGTAATCTTCGTGGGGGCGGCGGGGCGTTAGCCCCCACCGAAATTTTCAGGAAGGTGCTCAGCCTCCCCCGGGAGCCACCCTTGCTCCTAGCAAAGCAATGCCTCTGGCCCAGCCCCAGCCCCCCCCCCCGGGAAATTGGAAAGTCTACACCCTTGCTCACAACAACAACCCCGTGAGGTAGGCCAGTGTGAGAGTTTATTACGGGCCCCAGGTCACCCAGTGAGCTTTCAAGGCAGAAGTGGGGATTCAAATCCAGGTCTCCCATGATCTTAGTTGGACACCCTATCCTCCATGCCCTGATGGATCTCAACTGCCTTCTAGCAGCATCACTGTCCTGATCTAATCCATACACCACCACCCCCAGCAGCTTTTTCATGTTTAACAAAATGTCGAGAGATCAGGTCATGGCTTTCCTACAAGAAATGCTTTTTGTAGAGTAGAGAGTAGCACGTGTGGTTCTAATCAAGCATATTTTGTACAGTCTTCTGAATAGCTCAAAGTGAGGATATAGAGGGGATTTGGTGTGTGTGTGGGGTCTCTGGTGGCTCTAAGCAAATGCTTTGAAGGCAACTGATGGGCTATGGTCAGACGAGCAGTTTGATCCAATGTTGTGGCTGTTCCTGTCTGGATTCCAAGCGCACAATCAGACAGCAACATCTGCCTCCCATTCCCCAGTCCCCTCCTTGAATCGGAGTTAATGGCTTCTGCTGCTGCTGTTGCAAGAGGAGTAGCAGGCAGATTTTCCCATGTCCCACCAACCAAAACTTTCTAGTTATGCCCCTGCTGGTCCAGCATCATCAAGTCTCTCCTATCGAGAGGACTAGAGGAGGACTAGAGGTCGCAGTGGAGCCAGAGGTGCTTCTGCTGCTGCTGTTGCAAGAGGAGTACCAGGCACAGCTGGGGTGCCCCCCAGATTTCCCCATGTCCCACCAACCAAAATTTTCTAGCTATGCCCCTGCTGGACCAGCATCATATCTCACACTGTGGCCAACCAATTCCTCTGGAGGGCAAACAACAGGGCATAGGGGCCAAGGCCATCCCCTGGTGTCACCTCCTGGCTCTGGGATTCAGAGGTTTAGCGCCTGTGAATGTGGAGGACCCCTTTAGTCCTCATGGCTAGTAGCCACTACTTTCTTCCATGAATCTGTCTAATCCACTTTTAAAGCTGCCTATGCCTGTGGCCACTACTATGCAACATTCCACAGTGGAGAATGGCAAGCCCTAACTCCCGATAAAGTCAAGCTGTGCATCTAGTCGCCCTTCAGAAGGTTTATATACTCTCTGGGCAGAGCCTAATAACTTCAAGATCGAAGTGATCAAAGCATGTTTCCCCTCACCCACCCCAAAGCAAATAAAATTGTCCCAGAAACAGCCGGCCACAATTCTAAGTAAGAAATAAAGGCCTGGAGCAACTTGGCTATCACAAAACTGGTCAGGATAGAAGCAGCTGTCTAATTGAGTGAACAACAGCCCCGGCTCTCTAATTAGACAGATTGCAGTGCTACCTGTCTGGGGGTAAACCCCCCCCACAAATCTTCGTAGCAATTAAAACTCTGCCCAAAGGCTGGAAATATTCTGCATGACGATCCTTCCTAGTCATCCCTCCCCCCCTGTGTTCTAACTAAGGGACATTTCACATTCTTGATCATGTTGCCTTTCTGCTGGAACCTGAATCATTTGTTTCATGGTTCTTGCATCTGCAAGCTGAAAGCCCACTTTGAACAGCCATCCCTCATGACAAATTTCAGGCATTAAATGTTTGAGCAGAGTGGATGCATTTTTTGGGGGGGGCGGTCTGTAGTCAGGGCCGGCCCACCCACTAGGCGAACTAGACTTTCGTCTAGAGTGGGGCCATCATGGGGGTGCCAAACTGTGCTGCCCTCCCCCCCACCAAAAGTCCCCCGCCCCCGCCAAAAGCCCTGCGCCGCGCTGCGCACCCTGGCCATAGGTGCCCCCAGCCACCGCAACCACCTCCTTCTCTCCCCTGACATGACCGCCCTCAGCCACAGGGAAGGTAAGTGCTGCCTGCTCCACCCTCGAATGGTCGAGGGGGCCCCAAAGACTCAGCCTGGGCAGGGCAAAACTGAGGTGGCGGGGGTTGCTGGGGGGCTGTTTGGCTGATGCAGCGCCTCCTCGGCCTCTCTCCCCCCACCCGTGCAGCTGATCATGGAGCAGGCGTCCATCCCGCTGTCCGTGGCGCTGAGGAGCGCGGCCGGTGCGGCGTCAACGAATCTGAGCTGCAGATCTCCTGGGGGCCTTCTCTGGCAGCGGGGACTCCATGGGGGGGGGCAGGCATCGTCGGCCTCTGCCCAGAGGCTCCCGCGGGGCTTTTGCGACCAATGGCCCCGTCGAGGAAAGGACCGGACCTCGTTGATGGATCTCCTTTCTCCCGCCCTGCCCCACGGCCTCAGGAGAGAAGCATCCCCACTTCTTGTTAGAGAACAGAAGGCTTCCTTCCTTCCTTCCTTCCTTCCTTCCTTCCTTCCTTCCTTCCTGTCACCGGAAGTGACGTCACACGCTGGGCGGGGCCACACCATATGAGGGGAAAACAAAGAGTTTTTCCCTCAAATGGCGTGGCCCCGCCCAGCGTGTGACGTCACTTCCAGGTGACACTCCGGAAGCGCGCGCGCGCTTCGCGCGCATGTCCCCAGCCGGCTCCTGGAGCGACAGGACGCTCCCCTGCCGGTAAGATTTTTCTATTTGGCTATCCTATAGTCTGTAGTACAAGAAGAATTCTTCCCAAAATGAAACCAAGCCAAACCCAAGTATGGAAAACATAATGCTTGCTGCCCAAACTCTGAGGTACGTGTGTGTGTGTGTGTGGGGTGATTCCTCTCTCTCTCTCTCTCTCTCTCTCTCTCTCTCTCTCGGATCACACACACTAAATAATCCACTTTTAATGCAAAATTGTTATGTATTGGGACTGAACCATTCCAGGTATGTCACACCAGAGACTGGCTGAGCTTGAAGCACAAGAACAATAGCCTACCAGGACTCTGGAAGTAACCAGTCAAGTAGTAATGTTATGTAAATAGCCTAGCATTGGGAGTGGGGTGTGTTTGGGCGTGACAATTGCATGCTATTTAACAGAGCTGCGGCTCTGGGGTCTTGTCTTGCTCTTGCTGAAATCACAAAGTTGAGCTGATCACTGGACTCAAGCCTGCTCATCCATGGAACCCACTATTTAACAGAAATCCAATTATAAAGTGCATTGAAAGTGGATTGAAAGTGGACTTTTTAGTGTGTGTGAACGCAGCCTCTCTCTCTCATCTAATGTTAGAAGCAGTCCTTTCTTCCAAGAAAACTTTGGCACTTAGAGGGTTTTTTCCCACCAGCAGGTAATATTACCAGTCTGTGGGTGGACCAGCTTTGCTGTTTTTATCATCTGTAAAAGAGACAGCCATTCTACTATTAAATATAATGATTAAATAAGTAGATAGATACATGGCTAAGGGCTTCATGTCCTTTTAAGGTGAACCTATTTTCTTCCATGTTGTCTGAGGGAACCAAATGATGTATTTGTTCCACATCATTTAACCGAGAACAAGAGAATGTTCTTGTCGGTTTCCCCTTTCTTGAGCTGCTGTCCTCGCCTGTGGGCCACACTCTCTCTAAAAAAATTCCGTATCTCATGCTACTCCCACCCCCAACCAACTTTTCAGACACAGCTCTTCCTGGTCTCCCCATCTCCGGGTTTCTTGTCTTGAAAGCTTTCCTTTCAAATCAACTTCCCTCAGCCGGCGTCTATTCAAGCTGCGCCTAAGGCTTTCATTCCCTAACTGGGTCACATCCACCTTAAGTGGCTCCCGCTGAGGCGAGGCGGGCCGCTGAGCCCAGGGGACATGATATTCTGCCAGGCAGGACATACCCTCTTAGGGCCTAAATCCAAAAGCCATTAGAGAGGCTCCATTACAAGAGAGCTAGTGTCCTTATTAAGAACTGCATGTAGCCCCCAGCATGGCGCATTTGGAGTCTCTCAATGCTCTGGGAATGATAATATTATACTAAATACCCGGTTGTGGCGGGCGGCTCAGCTGTGTGTGCGAGGCTGCTACAGTAGGTGATGAATCACAGCAGGGCCCTCATCTCAGAGCTGCGGTTTGGGGCGCTGCTTTCTCTGGGCTGTCATCTCTGCTGCTTTTCCTGTCACAGGTCTCTTGCTTGCTCTCCTTTATCGCTGCCACTCCATAGCATCCTTCCCTTCTATTTTCAGACAGGGTGACACATCAGATAACTCCCATTCTGCTTCCTTTGTGAGCAGAGGCTCAGCACCCCATACATGCCCTCTAAACATGGGTGGCAGGCAGACACATCTATTTTCCTCACAGACTGAGTACCCTCCCCAGAAGATGACTGAGAAGTGCTATCCTGCTTGTTTACTTGCCGGAATAGCTTGGCTGATGCCCTGATCCAGAGTACGTTTCACCAGAAGTAACCGCAAGGCATTTACCTCAAGGCACTTCCATTCCTGAGGGAAGAAATCCAAAGGGTGCCTTCACCCAAGAGTTCTCCTGAGAAACCTCACTGAAACAAAGCTCATTTCATGCGAGGTGGCCTTCGCCATGTGGAGCGTGTTAAAATGGCCTCTCTGCAGCAGCTATTATACTATTTGCTACTTGGGATGAACATACTGGCAGGGGGAATCCAAACATTCACTATTCCTACTGGAAAGGTGGGGGAGGGGGAGAGATTTATATTCAGACATCACACCAAAAGACATTTTAATTAAAGTAATTGTGGTTAGTGTGGTTAATTAGGGTTTGTCAAATCAGGAACTGAAACAATAGACTGAAGTTGCTATTATCTCCTAGCTGTTTTCACACATTGTTGGGTAATGCACTCTCGATGCACTATAGCAGTCATTTACAATTGGATTTTCTGGTTTCACACAGGAAAATCAAGTTGCAAGCTATTGCTGTTTCAACACAGATATAGTTCTCTATGCAGTTCTTATTGGCTGCTGTGAATGTACAGACGCTCAGAGTGGCAGTGGAGAAGTCGCAAAGCTGTTTTGACTTTTCTTGCCTTAACCTACCATTGCAATCATTCCCCCCCACCACCAGAGGGCTTTGTTCAGGCTTTTAAAAAGCTAGTCCTTGATTGTTAACATTATAACATTGTAATGAGCTACCGTAACAATGTTCTAGTTCCTCTGAATTACCAGCTTCCATTTTTAAAGTACTTTTCCAGCCCTTTTCTGAACAGAGATATAAGGGGAAATATATATCTTCGCAACAAAAAGGGCTAGAGACTTACTTTGTCTTTTTTTAAAAAAAATGAAAGCTCAGAATTCAGAAGAAATATTGCATAGTTTCAAATTATTCTTTTAATATTATAAGACTGTAACATTATAACTATTACAATTTTTTAAAGATGGGGAAAGTCTTTGCTGGCAAGGAAGGGAAAATGGCAGCAAGGTAGGTTTCCCCTAATGGGCAAATGTAGACATCCTGGCTTAAGAGTAGCCCCCCCCCCCCGAGCTGTCCTGTACTTTCCCGCTACTGTGACCCCTGGCCAGAGCCAAAGCAATGAAACCAGCATTTTCTTGAGGAAAAGCAGCATCTAAGTGATCCACTGCAAACCAAATCCTGGTTTCACAAACTAGTTGAAATAAAGCATGTATTAGGGTTGCCGGGTCCCGCCTGGCTACTGGCTGGGGGTGGGAAGGTTGGATTGCCAGATCCAGATTGGAAATCCCTGGAGATTTGGGGATGGAGCCTAGGAAGAACAGGGACCTCAGTGGGGTACAGTGCCATAGAGTCCACCCTCTGAAGCAGCCATTTAGCCCAGGGGAGGAAGGAGGAGGAGGAGGAGATTGGAGTTATACCCCGCCATACACTCAGAGTCTCAGAGTGGCTTCTCCTCCACACAACAGACACCCTAAGGGCTGAGAGAGCTCTTTCAAGAACTGCCCTCTCAAGAACAGCTCTGACAGAACTATAGCTTGCCCAAGGTCACGCCAGCAGCTGCATGTGTAGGAGTGGGGAATCAAACCTGGTTCTCCCAGATTAGAGTCCGCGCACTTAACCACTGCACCAAACTAATCTCTGCAGTCTGGAGAAAAGCTGTAATTACAGGGGACCCCAGGTCCAACCTGGAGGCTGGCATCCCTAGTAGGTCTGAACCAAGCCAAAGAGAGCAAGGCCCCTCCAGGTCCATGTTTTATTCTGCCTTGTAAGGTAGACCAGTGCTAGTGTCCCTTGTGGTAAATGGAAGGGATGAAGCTGAAACCATGGGTGACCTATAGGGTTGCCAAGTCCATCTTCCACCCCCAGCGGGGGACTTTGGGGGCGTTCCTGGAGGGGGCGGGGCATCCCCGACATGATGATGTCATGTTGGGGACGTCCGCCCCCCCCTCCAGAAACGGCAGTTCCCTGCACTTAAAGGAGCCGGCGTTTCCCCTTTAAGAGCAGCTGCGTTTCCCTTTTAAATGCACGAAGCTGGCATTTCCCTGCGAGCCTGATCTCAAGCGGAGATCGGGCTTGGGAGGAAACACGGGTTCCACACACTTAAAAGGAGGGGTGGCTGTGGGTGTTGGGGGTGGGGCTTCCCCTGCTGGCCATTTGGCCGGCGGCGGGTAGAACCCCCCCAAAACGGGGGACCCCTGGCAAACC
>NW_015160877.1:201372-202872 GCF_001447785.1 Gekko japonicus
TTCTCAGTTCTCCCTCTCTTTCCTGCAGCAATGCTGTTTATTTTTTTTAAAACCCACCCCCCTAAAAGGTCAGTTCCAGCCATTCCATAATTTCCAGCTTTTACATCCTCCCCTAAAAATATATCGATCTCCGGTTATCTATATACACGAATATGGGCTTTCAGCTGCTAGGAAGTCAGTCATGCCAGACCTCGAATTTGGTGGCCAAACAGGTCTTTGTTTTCACATCACTGTTTCTTCCATGTTACGATATGAGGAAATCGTCCACTACGACAAGCAGCCCTATTGCTGTCTGATTATGTGGAGACGGATTAGAATTGCCAGGTCCCCCCCAGGGCCCCAGGGTTGCCAGATCCAGGCTGGGAAACTCCTGGAGATTTGGGGGTGGAGCCTGGGGAGGGCAGGGGCCTCAGTGGGGTACGACACCATAGAGCCCACCCCCTAGAGCAGCCATTTCCTCCAGGGGAACTGATCTCTGGAGTCTGGAGAGGAGCTGTAGTCCTGGGGGATCCCCAGATCCCACTTGTAGGCTAACATCCCTAGGTAATAGCTGCACTGTGATTTTTCTTGCAAACAGACAAAAAATGAATACACTGCAACATTTCTCAAGGCCGTTATTTTTTGCAACCTTGATTAACAAGTATTGTTTTTATCCCATCCCTCCCCCCCTCAAAAGCTGGTATCTAATTACCACCTTTGCTTAAGAGGCAAACCTGAAATGAAGTAAGATGGCTTCCGCTGCCCCTTTGTTCTCCTCAGTTATTTCATCTCCAAGCATAGCTAATTATGCTGCCATCTCGGTATCCACTCGTTCCCAAAAGGTTTGTTAGAATTTTGCCTCTGATGCTATCCATCCCTCAATAGGCCTCTCTTTCCTCTCTCTCTCTTTTTTTTTTTTAAAAAAAATATATATAAAAAGTTCCCACCATTTCTGTGCTGGAAGAATTAGTTATTTAAAAGCCAGGCTTCTCGTGGCAGTTTAGATGCCGCTGTCAAATCAAGGAGGACAGGCTGAATATCTGGTAATAGAAGTTAATTAAAGTGTCAGGCAATTTAAGCATCAGGAAAAGGTCTGTTCTGGCAAGGGTGTCACGGCCTATTGAAAGACGCAACTAAAATAGACCTCTTCTGTTATCTACAGAGCGGAGGGGAGATTATTATGTATACCTACTGTGTTTGTGTGCGCGCACAAAAAATGTCTGAGCATAGAAGCCGTGATTTACACATTACAGACAGTGTATGCAGGTTAGACTTGGGGGGGAGTCTCCGAGTAGTGGGTTGCCAGCCTCCAGGTGGTAGCTGGAGATCTCATAAGAACATAAGAACATAAGAGACGCCAATGTTGGATCAGGCCAAAGACCCATCCCGTCCAACACTCTGTGTCACACAGTGGCCAGAAATACCAGGTGCCATCAGGAGGTCCAGCAGTGGGGCCAGGACATTAGAAGCCCTCCCACTGTTGACCCCCCCAAGCACCAAGAAGACAGAGCATCACTTGCC